>NC_053024.1:153941699-154241699 GCF_003073215.2 Triticum urartu
CCATGATAGTAATTAATCTATTCCTTTGAAGTAGGGAAAAATTGGCTTTACGCAAAAACTGTAACCATAGAGCTTTCCACCAGCCAAATATGCATATAGTATAGTTGTTGCATTCCATTACTCTCTATGTGTTACCTTGCCAGCATATTCCATGTGCTGACCCATTTTCGGGCTGCAACGTTAATGTTGCAGACTTTTCAGACGACGATTAAGGAGTTTTAGGTCGTGGTCCTATACTCAGTGATGCCGTTGGAGTTGATGGACCCACTTATCTTCCAAGCCTTCCGCTGTTATCGTCACTAGATGGCCTTAAGCCATATTTATTGTAATAAGTTCTCTTTTGAGACACTCGATGTAATAAGTGTGTGATTGCTACTCTGCTATAAATCCTTCGACTACTGTGTGGTGTCAGCATTACTGATTCAGGGATGACACCGGAGCACAGAGATCATACTGTTTGAGGTCTGGTCGCTACAGAGATGGTATCAGAGCACACGCTGACTGTAGGACACGACCACTAAGCTAATGACCTAGATCACCACTCACTCTCTTCTCTTCTGACTTCTCATCTTTTCTACTCTTTAGGATGGCGGATGCAAGGAACAAGTTCACACAACCAGATGAAGATACACCCGTTGGACGCCACTTGAAGGAAGTCACTAGATACCTGAACATAGGAGTACCAAGCTTCACGGGAACCTACAACGCCACTTTACCTGAAGAAGAGCGCTGGATGATTCAAGTTCAAGTTCCAGGAAGGACGTTCATGCCAGTCACTGAGCCCATAGAGTTTTCTTTTGATGCACCAACTTGGAGTCTAGGAAAGAGTATGGCAGCTCACATCGCCATGGGACGCATTGGAGAAGTCTACCGCAAGGATCTCAAGGATACTATCTACCAGATTTGTGGGCGCCGAGATGAACACTGGGAGATGATCAGCACCAGGAAAGATAGATCAATTGCAGCTTTTATCCAGGAGTTAAACCAGCACATTCGACGACAGGAGAATCAGATGTGTGCCGACATGATAGATCTGAAGAAGGCTAAGACTAGAATCAAGGAACTGGAGGAAGAACTCAAGGCTACACGTGAAGATTATGAAGAAGAAATTGAAGTATTGGTGGATAAGAATGCCGACCTAACTATGAAGCTAGCAGTATTTATGGGAGGCCCGACACTAGTAGATGAAGACGAAAAACCCAAGGAGATTAGCCCGGAAGACTACATCATCATCGACGGCACCGACTCGGAACAAGATAGTAGCGATGATGACTATGTTGATGAAGGAGGGGCAGAAATCATGGAGTCTACAACCGTAGAATATTTCTAGTAGACCACCTCATCAGTAGTAGTAGTCCACCATGTAAATATAGTAGTCCGAGCACTCTTGCGATAGTTAGATCGATTGTATGCCTTTGTTTGATTGAATGAAGTGAATTGTTTGCTTTTGCCTCATGAGCATATGGGTAGTGTTTTCTCTTTAGACCCCCTCTATTCTTATATCTCATCTTTTCAAAACCCTCAGATGCCTCCGAGACGTGACCCCGGATTTGCCTTTCCGCCGGAGCTCACCCAGTTGATCCAGCAGCAGAACACCTTGATGCAGTTGCTAGTTCAGAATCAGAATCAGGGGAACAACAACAACCCACCACCACCACCACATGTTGACCACTTAGCCCGTTTTCTTAGGCTGAATCCGCCGGTGTTTTCCAGCAGCACCGAGCCGATAGTAGCAGATGATTGGCTCCGCAAGATAGCTAGGGAGTTGACCACAGCAGGATGCACAGATGTGGAGAAGGTTAAGTTTGCCGCACATCAGTTAGAAGGACCCGCAGCATCTTGGTGGGAGAATTTCACAGCCACCTTCCCAGTCGACACTGTCACATGGGACCAGTTTCAGCAGGCTTTTCGTACTGCCCATGTTTCAGCAGGAGCAATGGCCATGAAGAAGTGTGAGTTTCCTAACTTGCGCCAAGGAGGACGGACAGTTGGCCAGTATGTGGAGGAGTTTAGTAAGCTAGCACGTTATGCCCCAGATGACGTTACTACGGATGCAGCTAAGCAGGAGAAATTCCTAGAAGGACTGAATGATGAGTTGAGTATGCAGTTGATGGTAGCCACCTTCAACAACTACCAGGAGTTGGTAGATTGTGCTCTTATGATTGAAGGGAAGCAGCAGCAAATTGAGAACCGCAAGAGAAAGTATGGACAAGGAAAGTATAATTCAGGAGCTCAGCAGAAGCCACGTTTTACCCCTAGACCGGGAGGACATTTTCAGCATACCCATGGAGTAGGTAGCTCGCACAATCACAATGGCACCAAGAATGGTAATGGGAATGGAGGAAGCAATGGACAGAACCGCAACACCCCATCAACCCCAGCCAAGAAGGACCTAAGCCAAGTCACCTGTTTCAAGTGTTCCAAGACCGGACGCTATGCCAATGAATGTCTTGAAGGCCAAAATGGCAATGGAAGTTCTGGGAAGAAGCCGAACCCTTTCAACAGGGGACAGGTGAACCATGTTAATGTGGAGGAGGTTGAAGCTCAGCCCGATGCAGTAATAGGTAAGTTTTTGGCTAAGTCATTTACTGCACTCGTTCTTTGTGATACTGGTGCATCGCATTCATACATCTCAAGGGGATTTGTGGATAAGTATAACCTACCAACCCAAGCCCTTAGGTCACCCATGTTAGTAACCTCGCCAGGAGCAGAGTATGTGGCAAGTCTATGGTGTGATCGGTTACCATTAAGGATTGGTAACTATGTTTTTCCCTTAGACCTAATAGTATTGGAATCTCAAGGATTGGATGTGATATTAGGCATGGATTGGTTATCAAAGTATAAAGGGAATATTGAGTGTGCTAGTAAGTCAATTTTGCTTACCACACCAGAAGGGAGAAGGATCAAGTATGTATCCCGGCATGTGCCAAAGAGGACCCATGTAAATTGCCTAACAGGAGTTGTGCAGGAGGAAGTACCCGTGGTAAAGGATTTTCCTGATGTATTTCCCGAAGAGTTGCCAGGCATGCCACCGGATAGAGACATTGAGTTTTTGATTGAGCTTTTGCCAGGCACTGGGCCAATATCAAAGAGACCATATAGGATGCCAGCAAAGGATTTGGTGGAAATTAAGAAGCAGATTAAGGAGTTACTGGATAAGGGATATATTCGCCCAAGTTCTTCGCCTTGGGGATCGCTAGTACTTCTAGTGGAGAAGAAGGATGGATCGTTAAGGATGGTTGTTGATTATCGAGGATTGAACGAAGTAACGATCAAGAACAAGTACCCACTACCAATGATCGACGATCTGTTTGATCGGTTGCAAGGAGCTAAAGTGTTTTCCAAGATCAATTTGCGATCAAGATACCACCAGTTGAAGATTCGAGAACAGGATATTCCTAAGACAACATTCACCACAAGATATGGACTGTATGAGTATACCGTTATGTCATTTGGCCTGACTAACGCGCCTGCCTATTTTATGAACATGATGAACAAAGTGTTTATGGAGTTTTTGGATAAGTTTGTCATAGTGTTCATTGATGATATCCTGGTTTATTCAAAGAATGAAGAGGAGCATAAGGAGCATTTGCGTTTGGTACTTGGAAAGCTCAGAGAACATCAATTATATGCCAAGTTCAACAAATGTGAGTTTTGGTTGAAGGAAGTAGGATTCCTCGGACATGTTATATCTGGAGAAGGTATAGCAGTAGATCCCACTAAAGTTGGAGAGATCCGGAGTTTTCTTGGACTCGCAGGATACTACCGTAGGTTTATTGAAAATTTCTCAAAGATCGCGAAACCTATGACGGAGTTGCTGAAGAAGGATGCTAAGTTCAAATGGACTGAGGAGTGTGAGGCTAGTTTCCAGGAGTTGAAGAAACGTTTGGTTACCTCACCAGTGTTGATTTTGCCAGATCAAACCAAGGATTATGAGGTGTATTGCGACGCTTCATGTCGAGGACTTGGAGCAGTGCTTATGCAGGAAGGGAGAGTTGTTTCGTATGCTTCACGACAACTGAAGCCTCACGAATTGAATTATGCTACGCATGATTTGGAGTTAGCAGCCGTAGTGCATGCATTGAAGACATGGAGACATTTCCTCATTGGGAATCATTGTGAGGTGTACACGGCTCATAAGAGTTTGAAGTACATTTTCACGCAGAAGGAGTTGAACCTCAGACAAAGGAGATGGTTGGAGCTCATCAAGGATTATGATATGAAATTGCATTATCATCCCAGGAAGGCTAATGTAGTAGCCGATGCATTAAGCCGCAAGAGCCATGTCAATACGTTAACAACGGGAGAAATACCCAAGGAGTTAGCAGAAAATCTTCGTGAACTATGTGTGGAAATAGTTCCGAGAGGCTATGTAGCAGCACTAGAGATTCAGTCAACTTTGATGGATAGAATCAGAGAAGCTCAGAAAACTGACAAGGAGATTGCTTCTATAAAAGAGAAACTGAGCAGAGGAAAAGCTAAAGGATTTCGTGAGGATGAGCACGACACCCTATGGTTTGAAGACCGTGTTTACGTGCCCAACAACCCGGAGATCAGGAAGTTGATTTTGCAAGAGGCACATGATTCACCGTATTCGATTCACCCAGGAAATACCAAGATGTGTTTGGATTTGAAGGATATTTTCTGGTGGACCGGAATGAAAAAGGATATTGCGGAGTATGTAGCAGTTTGTGACGTATGTCAGAGAGTAAAGGCAGAGCATCAGAAGCCAGCAGGATTGTTGCAACCATTGCCGATACCCGAATGGAAGTGGGATAAGCTAGGCATGGATTTTATCACGGGATTACCAAGGACTCGTTCAGGCTATGACTCGATTTGGGTTGTAGTTGATCGATTGACGAAGGTAGCTCATTTCATCCCAGTAAAGACCACTTACACCAGTGCTAAGTTGGCAAAGATATACATGACCAGGATCGTATGTTTGCATGGAGTTCCGAGGAGCATCGTATTAGATAGAGGAACCCAGTTTACCTCAAAGTTCTGGAAGCAGTTGCATGAGACTTTGGGTACTAGGCTAGAATTTAGTACAGCTTTTCATCCGCAGACAGATGGACAGACCGAGAGAGTCAATCAGATTTTGGAGGATATGCTGAGAGCTTGTGCGCTAGATTATGGATCTAGTTGGGACGATAATTTGCCATATGCAGAGTTCTCTTACAATAATAGCTATCAGACCAGTTTGAAGATGGCCCCTTTCGAAGCTCTGTACGGAAGGAGGTGCAGGACACCGTTGTCATGGGACGAAGTTGGAGACCGCCAGTTGTTTGGACTAGATCTAATTAAAGAGTCTGAACAGAAGGTGAAGTTGATTCGCGATAGGCTCAAGGTAGCCCAGTCCAGGCAGAAGAGCTACGCAGATGCTAAACGCAAGGAGATAGTTTACGAAGTCGGAGACAGAGCTTATCTTCGAGTATCCCCACTTCGAGGGATTAAGCGCTTTGGAGTTAAGGGGAAGTTAGCGCCACGATTTGTAGGACCATATCGAGTTTTGGAGCGTATGGGAGAAGTGGCCTACAAGTTGGAATTGCCAGAAGGATTGACAGGAGTTCATGATGTGTTTCACGTTTCTCAGTTGAAGAAGTGTCACGCGGAGATGGCTGACATACCTTTGAGAGACACAGTACCATTGGAAGCAATTCAGTTGGATAACAATTTGACCTATGAGGAGAAACTAGTCAAGATTCTTGAGTTTGCCAGCCGAGTCACTCGCAGCAAGGTTATCAAGTTTTGTAAAGTTCAGTGGAGCCACCACACGGAGGATGAAGCCACCTGGGAGCGAGAGGAAGATTTGCTCAAAGACCACCCTCACCTATTTTCTAGCCAACCCGAATCTCGAGGGCGAGATTCATCTTAAGGGGGGTAGGTTTGTAACATCCCAAATTTTCAATTTGGAATGTTATACATTAGGTCATCATGCATATCATATTTTATTTTGCTTTTGGTTTTGATCCTAGAAAATCCTAAGCAACTCAAGGACCCACGGAGAGAGTTGGGGATTTCGTTATTTACATATTTGAGTTTCCTCAAATTTTGTAAACAGGATTATTTCATTTTATTTATTTTATCATCAATTATTTATATTACAAAAATATGAGAGCGGGAATAAAATGACTTTCCCAAAATATAGAAATATTGAGGATTTAATAAAAAAATCAAGTAAGATTTATTTTGGAGTTTTTCGGTTTTTTTATTTGAATTTAGGAAAAATGCGCGTTTTTCAAAGTTGTAGTTTGGGCCCACATAAATGTTCACTTTATCGGGCTTGATTTTAGGAACCCGGGAAAATTTATTTCGTGATTTTTGAAGTCCGTTTAGTATTTCTTTTTATTTTTCTTCCGAGCGGATTTATAAAAAAAAACGCGGAACCAACTTTGGGCCGTACTCGGCCAGGACACCGCCGGCCAAGGCTATATAAGCCGCCGCCCCGGGGCCCGAAAGCCCAGCCGCCAGCCGCCCCTGCCCTAACCCTAGCCGCCGCTAGCCGTCGCCGCCGCCGCCCCGCCGCCGACTTGCCGGAGTGCGCGCCGCCCGAGGTTCGCCGCCGCCTCGTTTTCCGTGCCGTTTTAAAAAAAATCTGTTCGTCGTTTTTCTTTTTTTCGTCGGATTTTCGCGGTTATTTTCTGATCGTGATTTCTGATCCGATTTTCGTTTTAGTATAACTTTTCGCTCGTTTATCGGAATCAGGCGATTCAAGCGCTGGAGTTTCGTCTCGAAACCCTCTTTCCGAATAATCAACTTAAACATGTTTTTGCTACTGTAAAATTTGCCCTAGATCCTGATTACTAGAACGAAGTTGTTTCTTTCGCCGTTTGTTTTCTTTTGCTTCGTTCGATTTGATTCTTCTTGCCAACCAGGGTTCTTAAGTTGAACTTTCTGGTTAGATCTTCTATTTGAGTTTTACCTGTGCATTAGATGAGTACTTATTGTATGCTCGCTGTTTGTCTGTGATAGAATACCCGGAGTGCGCCGCCTATTACTTCGAATCTCTAGGTTTCGCGGATCATCAGCAAGGCAAGTAACACTTTGATCATACCTTTTTCTACAACCCAGTTTTATTGCATTAGATCAATCCTCACACATTGCATGAATAGGATCTAATTAATTTGTGGGATGGGAAGTAGATGAGGTAGTACCTATTACCTGTTTATTATCAAACCTTTGGGAGTTACTTCTACGTTTGCTTATTATACCATGCTATGCTAGTAGACGTGGATTGGGTGAGTGAAATCCATGACAGATGTGAGATTGTTAATTTAATGGTTTATCTAAGGTGGCAACCTAACACACATCTGGGTGGATTGAGGCACCTGGGGTTTCCAAGACTTGCCTGTTTTATTTTGGACCGCCACCCAGGCTCAAAGGGATCATGAGATTATTCATACTAGAAACTTCCGTGTGCAGCCACAAGCCATTATGGGCTCTGGCATAGTTGACTAAGTTGTGCGAACTCTTACAGTGGTAGACTAGCAGATGTAGGGGATGTAGGTGGTACGGTCTACCCGATCGTAAGGTGCTAGCGCTTCTGAAAGACTATGTCTCGGTCATCCGTTTCTCAAACACCCTGTAGTGCGAGAAACCAAACGGAGGCGATCGAGTCTTGTGGGGAAAAGTGCGCAAACCTCTGCAGAGTGTAACAAACTAATCATGGTTAGTCGTGTCCCCGGTTATGGACATCTTGAGTATCTAGTACCTGGATTTTCATGTGAATCTCAACATGTTACTCTAAAGTTAATTTTGTTGGGTTTTAATGATGTTATTTTAATTGGGATTGAGAATGCTGTGAACCATTCTCAATGTTTAACAACCACCATGATAGTAATTAATCTATTCCTTTGAAGTAGGGAAAAATTGGCTTTACGCAAAAACTGTAACCATAGAGCTTTCCACCAGCCAAATATGCATATAATATAGTTGTTGCATTCCATTACTCTCTATGTGTTACCTTGCCAGCATATTCCATGTGCTGACCCATTTTCGGGCTGCAACGTTAATGTTGCAGACTTTTCAGACGACGATTAAGGAGTTTTAGGTCGTGGTCCTATACTCAGTGATGCCGTTGGAGTTGATGGACCCACTTATCTTCCAAGCCTTCCGCTGTTATCGTCACTAGATGGCCTTAAGCCATATTTATTGTAATAAGTTCTCTTTTGAGACACTCGATGTAATAAGTGTGTGATTGCTACTCTGCTATAAATCCTTCGAGTACTGTGTGGTGTCAGCATTACTGATCCAGGGATGGCACTGGAGCACAGAGATCAGACTGTTTGAGGTCTGGTCGCTACATATGCCCTATAGGCAATAATAAAGTTGTTATTTATATTTCCTTATATCATGATAAATTTTTATTATTCATGCTAGAATTTTATTAACCGGAAATTTAGTACATGTGTGAATACATAGACAAACAGAGTGTCCCTAGTATGCCTCTACTTGACTAGCTCGTTAATCAAAGATGGTTAAGTTTCTGACCATAGACATGTGTTGTCATTTGATGAACGGGATCACATCACTAGAGAATGATGTGTTGGACAAGACCCATCCGTTAGCTTAGCATAATGGTCGTTTAGTATTTCTGCAATTGCTTTCTTCATGACTTATACATGTTCCTCACACTATGATATTATGCAACTCCCGAATACCGGAGGAACACCTTGTGTGCTATCAAACGTCACAACGTAACTGGGTGATTATAAAGATGCTCTACAAATGTCTCTGATGGTGTTTGTTGAGTTGGCATAGATCGAGATTAGGATTTGTCACTCCATGTATCAGAGAGGTATCTCCGGGCCCTCTCGGTAATGCACATCACTATGAGCCTTGCAAGCAATGTGACTAATGTGTTAGTCATGGGATGATGCATTATGGAACAAGTAAAGAGACTTGCCGGTGACGAGATTGAACTAGGTATGATGATATCGACGATTGAATTCGGGCAAGTAACATACCGATGACAAAGGGAACAACGTATGTTGTTATGCGGTTTGACCGATAAAGATCTTCGTAGAATATGTAGGAGACAATCTGAGCATCCAGGTTCCGCTATTGGTTAATGACCAGAGATATGTCTCGGTCATGTGTACATAGTTCTCGAACCCGTAGGGCCCGCATGCTTAACATTCGATGATGATTTGTATAATGAGTTTCGTGTTTTGATGAACCGAATTTTGTTCGAAGTCCTGGATGAGATCATGGACATGACGAGGAGGCTTGAAAGGGTCGATGCATAATGATTCATATATTGGAAGGCTGCATTCGGACATCGGAATGGTTCGGGTCGTTCCGGATAAGTTTCGGAGTACTGGGGGTTACCGGAACCCCCCCGGGAGGTTAATGGGCCACCATGGGCCTTAGTGGAGAAGAGAGAGGGCGGGCTAGGAGGTGGCGCGTGCCCCCCCTTGCGCAGTCCGAATTGGACAAGGGGTGGGGGCGGCGCCCCCCTCCTTCCTTCTCTCCTCTTCCTCCTTCCCTTCTTCTCCTACTTGGAATAGGAAAGGGGGGGGGACCGAAACCTACTTGGACCGGGAGTCCAAGTAGGACTCCCCCCATGGCGCGCCCCCTAGGGCCGACCACCTCTCCTCCTGCTACCTCTTGAACATGCATTGGTTTTCCCTTTAAGAGGAAAGGGTGATGCAGCAAAGTAGCGTAAGTATTTCCCTTAGTTTTTGAGAACCAAGGTATCAATCCAGTAGGAGACTACACACAAGTCCCTCATACCTGCACAAACAAACAAGAACCTTGCAACCAACGCGATAAAGGGGTTGTCAATCCCTTCTCGGCCACTTACGAAAGTGAGATCTGATATTTTTGGTATTTTTGTTGTATAGATTGGAAAATAAAGATTGCAAAATAAACGGCGACAGAAATGGCTAGTTGTTGGGAGAATAATATAATGGAGAATAGACCCCGGGTCCATAGGTTTCACTAGTGCCTTCTCTCAAGATTGCATAATCTACAGTGGGTGAACAAATTACTGTCGAGCAATTGATAGAAAAACAAATAGTTATGAGAATATCTACGCATGATCATGTATATAGGCAGCACATCCGCGACAAGTAGACTGAAACGATTCTGCGTCTACTACTATTACTCCACACATCGACCGCTATCCAGCATGCATCTAGAGTATTAAGTTCATAAGAAGAGAGTAACACATTAGGCAAGATGACATGATGTAGAGGGATAAACTCAAGAAATATGATATAAACCCCATCTTTTTATCATCGATGGCAACAATACAATATGTGCCTTGCTGCCCCTGCTGTCATTGGGAAAGGACACCACAAGATTGAACCCAAAGCTAAGCACTTCTCCCATTGCAAGAAAGATAAATCTAGTAGGCCAAACCAAACTGATAATTCGAAGAGACTTGCAAAGATATTAAATCATGCATAAAAGAATTCAGAGAAGAATCAAATATTGTTCATAGATAATCTTGATTATAAACCCACAATTCATCGGATCTCGACAAACACACCACAAAAAGAATTACATCGAATAGATATCCAAGAGAATCGAGAACTTTGTATTGAGATCCAAAGAGAGAGAAGAAGCCATCTATCTAATAACTATGGACCCGAAGGTCTGTGGTAAACTACTCACACATCATGAGAGAGGCTATGGTGTTGATGTAGAAGCCCTCCTTGATCGATTCCCCTCTGGCGGAGTGCCGGAAAAGGCCCCAAGATGGGATCTCACGGGTACAGAAGGTTGCGGCGGTGGAAATAGGGTTTCGTGGTGCTCTCGGATGTTTTTAGGGTAGATGAGTATATATAGGCGAAGGAAGTAGGTCGGTGGAGCCACGAGGGGCCCACGAGGGTGGGGGGCGCACCCTCCTACCTCGTGGCTGCCTCGTTGCTTCCTTGACGTCCACTCCAAGTCTCCTGGATTGCGTTTGTTCCCAAAATAACTCACCCGAAGGTTTCATTCCGTTTGGTATTCCTTTTCTGTGAAACACTGAAATAGGCAAAAAAACAGCAATTTGCACTGGGCCTTTGGTTAGTAGGTTAGTCCCAAAAATACTATAAAAGTGCATAACAAAGCCCATTAAACATCCAAAATAGATAATATAATAGCATGGAACAATCAAAAATTATAGATACGTTGGAGACGTATCACCTCCCCCTTTATGTACGTGGGAGGGGGCACCCCAAAGACACACCAAATCTTCTCTTAGCCGTGTGCGGTGCCCCCCTCCATAGTTACACACCTCGGTCAGATCGTCGTAGTGCTTAGGCGAAGCCCTGCGCCGGTAACTTCATCATCACGCCATCGTGCTGACGGAACTCTCCCTCGCCCTCAACTGGATCAAGAGATCGAGAGACGTCATCGAGCTAAACGTGTGCTGAACGCGAAGATGCCATACGTTCGGTGCTTGGATCGGTTGGATCACGAAGATGTTCGACTACATCAACCGTGTTACTAAACGCTTCCGCTTTCGGTCTACGAGGGTACATGGATACACTCTTCCCCTCTTTGTTATGCATCCCCTAGATAGATCTTGTGTGATCGCAGGAGTTTTTTTTGAAATAATGTGTTCCCCAACAGTGGCATCTGAGCCAGGTCTATGCGTAGATGTTATATGCACGAGTAGAACACAATGAGTTGTGGGCGATAATAGTCATACTTCTTACCAACAACATCTTACTTTGATTCGGCGGTATTGTTGGATGAAGCGGTCCGGACCGACATTACATGACCGCGTTCATGAGACTGGTTCTACCGACGTGCTTCACACATAGCTGGCTAGCGGGTGTCTGTTTCTCCAGCTTTAGTTGAATCGAGTTTGACTACGCCCGGTCCTTGTTGAAGGTTAAAACAGCACACTTGATGAAAAATCGCTGTGGTTTTGATGCGTAGGTAAGAACGGTTCTTGCTAGAAGCCCGTAGCAGTCACGTAAAACTTGCAACAACAAAATAGAGGACATCTAACTTGTTTTTGCTGGGCATGTTGTGATGTGATATGGTCAAGACATGATCATATACATTGTTGTATGAGATGATCATGGTTTGTAATAGTTATCGGCAACTGGCAGGAGCCATATGGTTGTCGCTTTATTGTATGAAATGCAATCACCATGTAATTGCTTTACTTTATCACTAAGAGGTAGCGATAGTCGTAGAAGCAATAATTGGCAAGACGACAACGATGCTACGATGGAGATAAAGGTGTCAAGCCGGTGATGATGGTGATCATGACGGTGCTTTGGAGATGGAGATCAAAGGCACAAGATGATGATGACCATATCATATCACTTATTTTGATTGCATGTGATGTTTATCTTTTATGCATCTTATTTTGCTCTCTCACTAAATTTCAAGGTACAAGTGTTCTCCCTGAGTATGCACCATTGCTATAGTTTTTCGTGCCGAGACACCACATGATGATCGGGTGTGATAAGCTCTACGTTCACATACAACGGGTGCAAGCCAGTTTTGCACAAGCAGAATACTCAGGTTAAACTTGACGAGCCTAGCATATGCAGATATGGCCTCAGAACACTGAGACCGAAAGGTCGAGCGTGAACCATATAGTAGATATGATCAACATAGTGATGTTCACCATTGAAAACTTCTCCATCTCACGTGATGATCGGACATGGTTTAGTTGATATGGATTACGTGATCATTTAGATGACTAGAGGGATGTCTATCTAAGTGGGAGTTCTTAAGTAATATGATTAATTGAACTTTAATTTATCATGAACTCAGTACCTGATAGTATTTTGCATGTCTATGTTGTTGTAGATAAATGGCCCGTGCTACTGCTCCTTTGAATTTTAATGCGTTCCTAGAGAAAGCTAAGTTGAAAGATGATGGTAGCGACTACACGGACTGGCTCCGTAACTTGAGGATTATCCTCATTGCCGCATAGAAGAATTACGTCCTGGAAGCACCGCTAGGTGCAAAGCCCGTTGCAGGAGCAACTCCAGATGTTATGAATGTCTGGCAGAGCAAGGCTGATGACTACTTGATAGTTCAGTGTGCCATGCTTTACGGCTTAGAATCGGGACTAAAACAACGTTTTGAACATCATGGAGCATATGAGATGTTCGAGGAGTTGAAGTTAATATTTCAAGCAAATGCCCGGGTTGAGAGATATGAAGTCTCCAATAAGTTCTACTGCTGCAAAACAGAGGAGAATAGTTTTGTCAGTGAAAATATACTCAGAATGTCTGGGTACCACAACCGCTTGACTCAATTGGGAGTTAATCTTCCTGATGATAGTGTCATTGACAGAGTTCTTCAATTACTGCCACCAAGCTACAAAAGCTTCGTGATGAACTATAATATGCAAGGGATGGATAAGACAATTCTCGAGCTCTTTGCAATGCTAAAGGATGCGAAGGTAGAAATCAAGAAGGAGCATCAAGTGTTGATGGTTAACAAGACCTCTAGTTTCAACAAGAAGGGAAAAGGTAAGAAGGGGAACTTCAATAAGAATGGCAAGAAAGTTGCTGATCAAGTTATGAAGCCCAAGTCTGGACCTAAGCCTGAGACTGAGTGCTTCTACTATAAAGGGACTGGTCACTTGAAGCAAAACTGCCCCAAGTATTTGGCGGATAAGAAGGATGGCAAAGTGAAAGGTATATTTGATATACATGGTATTGATGTGTACCTTACTAACGCTCGTAGTAGAGCCTGGGTATTTGATACTGGTTCTGTTGCTCATATTTGCAACTCGAAACAGGGGCTACAGATTAAACGAAGATTGGCTAAGGACGAGGTGAAGATGCGCGTGGGAAATGGTTCCAAAGTCGATGTGATAGCCGTCGGCACACTACCTCTACATCTACCTTCGGGATTAGTTTTAGACCTAATTCTTATTTGGTGCCAACGTTAAGCATGAACATTATATTTGGATCTTGTTTGATGCGAGATGGTTATTCATTTAAATCATGGAATAATGGTTGTTCTATTTATACGAGTAATATCTTTTATGGTCATGCACCCTTGATGAGTGGACTATTTTTATTGAATCTCGATAGTAGTGATACACATATTCATAGTATTGAAGCCAAAAGATACAAGTTTAATAATGATAGTGCAACTTATTTGTGGCACTGCCGTTTAGGTCATATTGTTGTAAAGCGCATGAAGAAACTCCATCCTGATGGGCTTTTGGAATCACTTGATGCTTGCAAACCATGCCTCATGGGCAAGATGACTAAGACTCCGTTCTCCGGAATAATGGAGCGAGCAACATACTTATTGAAAATAATACATACTGATGTATGCCGGTCCGATGAGTATCAATGCTCATGGTGGGTATCGTTATTTTCTGACCTTCATAGATGATTTGAGAAGATATGGGTATATCTACTTAATGAAACATAAGTCTGAAACATTTGAAAAGTTCAAAGAATTTCAGAGTGAAGTGGAAAATCACCGTAACAAGAAAATAAAGTTTCTACGATATGATCGTGGAGGTGAATATTTGAGTTATGAGTTTGGTCTTCATTTAAAACAATGTGGAATAGTTTCACAACTCACGCCACCTGGAACACCACAGCGTAATGGTGTGTCTGAACATCGTAACCACACTTTATTTGATATGGTGTGATTTGTGATGTCTCTTACTGATTTACCACTATCGTTTTGGGGTTATGCTTTAGAGAGGGCTGCATTCACATTAAATAGGGCACCATAGAAATCCGTTGAGACGACACCATATGAACTTTGGTTTGGCAAGAAACCCAAGTTGTCGTTTCTTAAAGTTTGGGGCTGCGATGCTTATGTGAAAATGCTCCAACCTGATAAGGTCGAACCCAAATCAAAGAAATGTGTCTTCATAGGATACCCAAAGGAGACTGCTGGGTACACCTTCTATCATAGATTCGAAGGCAAGATATTCGTTGCTAAGAATGGATCCTTTCTAGAGAAGGAGTTTCTCTCGAAAGAAGTGAGTGGGAGGAAAGTAGAACTTGATGAGGTAATTGTACCTTCTCCCTTATTGGAAAGTAGTTCATCACAGAAATCAGTTCCAGTGATTCCTACACCAATTAGTGAGGAAGCTAATGATGATGATCATGAAACTTCTGATCAAGTTACTACCGAACCTCGTAGGTCAACCAGAGTAAGATCCGCACCAGGGTGGTACAAAAATCCTATTCTGGAGGTCATGTTACTTGACCATGACGAACCTACAAACTATGAGGAAGCGATGATGAACCCAGATTCCGCGAAATGGCTTGAGGCCATGAATTCTGAGATGGAATGTATGAGAACAAAGTATGGACTTTGGTTGACTTGCCCGATGATCGGCAAGCAATAGAGAATAAATGAATCTTCAAGAAGAAGACTGACGCTGACGGTAATGTTACTATCTACAAAGCTCGACTTGTTGCGAAAGGTTTTCGACAAGTTCAAGGAGTTGACTACGATGAGACCTTCTCACCAGTAGCGATACTTAACTCTGTCCGAATCATGTTAGCAATTGACGCATTTTGTGATTATGAAATTTGTCATATGGATGTCAAAACTGCATTCCTTAATGGATATCTGAAATAAGAGTTGTAGATGATGCTACCAGATGGTTTTGTCGATCCAAAAGGTGCTAACAAAGTGCGCAAGCTCCAGCGATCCATTTATGGACTGGTGCAAGCCTCTCGGAGTTGGAATATACGCTTTGATAGTGTGATCAAAGCGTATGGTTTTTACAGACTTTTGGAGAAGCCTGTATTTACAATAAAGTGAGTGGGAGCTCTGTAGCATTTCTAATATTATATGTGGATGACATATTGTTGATCGGAAATGATATTGAATTTCTGAATGGCATAATAGGATACTTGAATAAGAATTTTTCAACGAAAGACCTCGGTGAAGCTGCTTATATATCGGGCATCAAGATCTATAGAGATATATCAAGATGCTTAATTGGACTTTCACAAAGCACAAACCTTGATAAAGTTTTGAAGAAGTTCAAAATAGATCAGTCAAATAAAGGGTTCTTGCCTGTGTTACAAGGTGTGAAGTTGAGTCAGACTCAATGCCCGATGATACGTCTCCAACGTATCTATAATTTTTGATTGTTCCATGCTATTATATTATCTGTTTTGGATGTTTATGGGCTTTATTATACACTTTTATATTATTTTTGGGACTAACCTATTAACCTAGAGCCCAGTGCCAGTTTCTGTTTTTTCCTTGTTTTAGAGTATCGCAGAAAAGGAAAATCAAACGGAGTCCAATTGACCTGAAACTTCACGGAATTTATTTTTGGACCATAAGAAGCCCACGGAGTACCAGAGTTGCACGGGGAGAGTCCCGGGCTGCCCACGAGGGTGGAAGGCGCGCCCACCCCCCTGGGCGCGCCCCCTATCTCGTGGGCAGCCCGGAAGTCCACCGATGTACTTCTTCCTCCCATATATACCCATATACCCTAAAATGATCGGGGAGCACAATAGATCGGGAGTTCCGCCGCTAGAAGCCTCTGTAGCCACCGAAAGCCAATCTAGACCCGTTCCGTCACCCTGCCGGAGGGGGAATCCCTCTTCGGTGGCCATCTTCATCATCCCGGTGCTCTCCATGACGAGGAGGGAGTAGTTCTCCCTCGGGGCTGAGGGTATGTACCAGTAGCTATGTGTTTATCTCTCTCTCTCTCTCTCCTGTTCTTTGAGGTGACATGATCTTGATGTATCGCGAGCTTTGCTATTATAGTTGGATCTTATGGTGTTTCTCCCCCTCTACTCTCTTGTAATGGATTGAGTTTCCCCTTTGAAGTTATCTTATCGGATTGAGTCTTTAAAGATTTGAGAACACTTGATGTATATCTTGCCGTGCGTATTTGTGGTGACAATGGGATATCACGTGATTCACTTGATGTATGTTTTGATGATCAACTTGCGGGTTCCGCCCATGAACCTATGCATAGGGGTTGGCACACGTTTTCGTCGTGATTCTCCGGTAGAAACTTTGGGGCACTCTTTGAGGTTCTATGTGTTGGTTGAATAGATGAATCTGAGATTGTGTGACGCATATCGTATAATCATACCCACGGATACTTGAGGTGACATTGGAGTATCTAGGTGACATTAGGGTTTTGGTTGATTTGTGTCTTAAGGTGTTATTCTAGTACGAACTCTAGGGCACTTTGTGGCACTTATAGGAATAGCCCAACGGATTGATTGGAAAGAATAACTTTGAGGTGGTTTCGTACCCTACCATAATCTCTTCGTTTGTTCTCCGCTATTAGTGACTTTGGAGTGACTCTTTGTTGCATGTTGAGGGATAGTTATATGATCCAATTATGTTATTATTGTTGAGAGGAATCGCACTAGTGAAAGTATGAACCCTAGGCCTTGTTTCAACACATTGCAATACCATTTGTGCTCACTTTTATCATTAGTTACCTTGTTGTTTTATATTTTTCAGATTACAAAAACTATTTTTTACTATCCATATACCACTTGTATCACCATCTCTTCGCCGAACTAGTGCACCTATACAATTTACCATTGTATTGGGTATGTTGGGGACACAAGGGACTCTTTGTTATTTGGTTGCAGGGTTGCTTGAGAGAGACCATCTTCATCCTACACCTCCTATGGATTGATAAACCTTAGGTCATCCACTTGAGGGAAATTTGCTACTGTCCTACAAACCTCTGCACTTGGAGGCCCAACAACGTCTACAAGAAGAAGGTTGTGTAGTAGATGTCAAGCTCTTTTCTGGTGCCGTTGCCGGGGAGGTGAGTGCTTGAAGGTATATCTTTAGATCTTGCAATCGAATCTTTTTGTTTCTTGTTTTAGCACTAGTTTAGTTTATAAAATAAAACTATAAAAAATGGAATTAAGTTTACCTCATACGCTTCATCTTTTTAATATCTTTCGTGATATGATGGAAAGGAAAATTGTGCTCAAATTCTAGAAGAAGAATTACATACAATGCTTGGCATAAAATATTTGAATGATGAGCATGATTGCAATGTTGTTAGTATGAATTCCTTGAATATCCATGATCCTAATGATATGCAAAGCCACAAGCTTGGGGAAGCTATGTTTGATGAAGATGATATTTTTTGTCCCCCAAGTTTTGATGAGCAAATTTATTATGATGAAATCATGCCTCCTATTTATGATGATTATATTGATGAAAGTAGATTTGGAGAGGTCATGACTTTATTTAGTAATGATTCCACTATTTTAGAAGAGGTTCCAATTGACTATGAGAACAAAGTTGCTATCTATGATGATTATTGTGATGACTTGTATGCTATAAAGAATAATGATATCCATGAAACTTGTCATCATGATTTTAGTTTTCAATTGGATTATTCCTCACATGATAATTACTTTGTTGTGTTTGCTCCCACTATTATTCATGAGAAGAATTTTGCTTGTGTGGAGAGTAATAAAATTTCTATTCTTGTAGATTATGAAAATAATGATTTAGGTGATGGTTATATTGTTGAATGCATTCATGATTCTACTGAAAATTATTATGAGGGAGGAACATATGCTTGTAGGAATTGCAATAATATCAAGTTTCCTCTCTACGTGCTTAAAGTTTTGAAGTTATGCTTGTTTTACCTTCCTATGCAAGTTGATTCTTGTTCCCATAAGTTGTTTTCTCACAAAATCCCTATGCATAGGAAGTGGTTTAGGCTTAAATTTTCTAGTCATATTCTTCATGATGCTCTCTTTATGTTTCAATTCTTATCTTTTATGTGAGCATCATTGAAATCATCATGCCTAGCTAGGGGCGTTAAACGTTAGCGCTTGTTGGGAGGCAACCCAAGTTTATTTTTGTTCCTTGCTTTTTGTTCCTGTTTAGTAATAAATAATTCATCTAGCCTCTGTTTAGATGTGGTTTTATGTGTTTAATTAGTGTTTGTGCCAAGTAGAACCGTTGGGAAGACTTGTGGAAAGTCTTGTTGATCTTGCTGTAAAAAACAAAAACTTTAGCGCTCACGAGAATTGCTGCCATTTTTATTTGAAGAGTGATATTTAGTTAATTATTTTTGCAGATGATTAATAGATAAATTCCTCAGGTCCAGAAATTTATTTGATAATTTTATGAGTTCCATAAGTATACGTTTTATTCAGATTACTACAGACTGTCCTGTTTTTGACAGATTCTGTTTTCATCGTGTTGTTTGCTTATTTTGATGAATCTATGAGTAGTATCGGAGGGTATGAACCATAGAGAAGTTATAATACAGTGGATATTACACCAATATGAATTTAGAATGAGTTCATTACAGTACCTTATGATGGTGATTTGCTTTCTTATACTAACGGAGCTTACGAGTTTTCTGTTAAGTTTTGTGTTGTGAAGTTTTCAAGTTTTGGGTAAAGATTCGATGGATTATGGAATAAGGAGTGGCAAGAGCCTAAGCTTGGGGATGCCCAAGGCACCCCAAGGTAATATTCAAGGATAGCCAAGAGCCTAAGCTTGGGGATGCCCCGGAAGGCATCCCCTCTTTCGTCTTCGTTCATCGGTAACTTTACTTGGAGCTATATTTTTGTTCACCACATGATATGTGTTTTGCTTGGAGCATCAATTTATTTTGTTAATATTTGCTTCCTTTTATTTAGAACAATGTTTTGCATCTTTTATTTCAATAAAAGTGGCATTGGTAGCCTTTACTATGCGTATTTTAGAAGTCCACATGTTGCTGTTTGAAAACAGAAAGTTTACCGCTGTTGCAATAATTCCCTAGAAAAGTCAGAATGTGATAAAATGTTAAAACCTTTTGAATATTAAGATCTTATAAATTTACTACAGTGGGAATTTTCTTTCATAATTTTTGGAGTTAGGGAAGTATGGATCTTTCTGCACTCTTTACAGACTATCCTGTTTAGGCAGATTGCTGTTATGTTTGCATTGTTTGCATATGTTTGCTTCTTTAATGATTCTATTTGAGGATAGGACTATTAAATATGCAGAGGAATTTAGTATTCAATGTTGAATAATAATTTTAGTGATTTTCTACAGTAGAGTATGATAAGGTCTTGGCAATGGTTTATACTAACTTATCTCATGAGTCCTTGTTGAGTTTTGTGTGGATGAAGCTTTTGAGATTTAGGGAGACCGTGATATGAGAGGAATTAAGGAGACACAAAAGCTCAAGCTTGGGGATCCCAAGGCACACCAAGATAATATTTCAAGAAGTCTTAAGCGTCTAAGCTTGGGGATGCCCCGGTTGGCATCCCACCTTTCTTCTTCAACAACTATCGGTTAGTATCGGTTGATCCTAAGTTTTTGCTTCTTCACATGATGTTTGCTATTCTTAGATGTCATTTTATTTTGTTTTGCTTTCTGTTTGAATAAAGTATCAAGATATGAAATCCTTAAATGTTAGAGAGTCTTCACATAGTTGCATAATTATTCGACTACTCATTGATCTTCACTTATATCTTTCGGAGTAGTTTGTCATTTGCTCTAGTGTTTCACTTATATCTTTTTAGAGCACGGTGGTGGTTTTATTTTATAGAAATATTTGATCTCTCATGCTTAACTTATATTATTTTGAGAGCCTTCTATAACATCATGGTAGTTTGCTTTGGTTATGAAACTAGTCCTAATATGATGGGCATCCAAGAGGGATATAATAAAAACTTTCATATAAAGTGCATTGAATACTATGAGAAGTTTGATACTTGATGATTGTTTTTAGATATGAGGATGGTAATATTAGAGTCATGCTAGTTGAGTAGTTGTGAATTTGAGAGATACTTGTGTTAAAGTTTGTGATTCCCGTAGCATGCACGTATGGTGAACCGTTATGTGATGAAGTCGGAGCATGATTTATTTATTGATTGTCTTCGTTATGAGTGGCGGTCGGGGACGAGCGATGGTATTTTCATACCAATCTATCCCCCTAGGAGCATGCGCGTAATACTTTGTTTCGATAACTAATAGATTTTTGCAATAAGTATGTGAGTTCTTTATGACTAATGTCGAGTCCATGGATTATACACACTCTCACCCTTCCACCATTGCTAGCCTCTCTAATACCGCGCACCTTTCGCCGGTATCATAAATCCACCATATACCTTCCTCAAAACAGCCACCATACCTACCTATCATGGCATTTCCATAGCCATTCCGAGATATATTGCCATGCAACTTTCCACCGTTCCGTTTATTATGACACGCTTCATCATTGTCATATTGCTATGCATGATCATGTAGTTGACATCGTATTTGTGGCAAAGCCACCGTTCATAATTCTTTCATACATGTCACTCATGCATCATTGCACATCCCGGTACACCGCCGGAGGCATTCATATAGAGTCATATCTTGTTCTAAGTATCGAGTTGTAATTCTTGAGTTGTAAGTAAATAAAAGTGTGATGATCATCATTATTAGAGCATTGTCCCAGTGAGGAAAGGATGATGGAGACTATGATTCCCCCATAAGTCGGGATGAGACTCTGGATGAAAATAAATAAATAAAAGAGGCCAAAGAAGCCCAAATAAAAAAAGAGAAAAAAAGAGGCCATAAAAAAATAGAAAGGCCCAAATAAGAAAAAGAGAGAAGGGGCAATGCTACTATCCTTTTACCACACTTGTGCTTCAAAGTAGCACCATGATCTTCATGATAGAGAGCCTCCTATGTTGTCACTTTCATATACTGGTGGGAATCTTTCATTATAGAACTTGGCTTGTATATTCCAATGATGGGCTTCCTCAAAATGCCCTAGGTCTTCGTGAGCAAGCGAATTGGATGCACACCCACTAGTTTCTTTTGTTGAGCTTTCATACATTTATAGCTCTAGTGCATCTGTTGCATGGCAATCCCTACTCACTCACATTGATATCTATTGATGGGCATCTCCATAGCTCGTTGATATGCCTAGTTGATGTGAGACTATCTTCTCCCTTTTTGTCTTCTCCACAACCACCCTTCTATTCCACCTATAGTGCTATATCCATGGCTCACGCTCATATGTTGCGTGAAGATTGAAAAAGTTTGAGAACATCAAAAGTATGAAACAATTGCTTGGATTATCATCGGGGTTGTGCATGATTTAAATATTTTGTGTGGTGAAGATGGATCATAGCCAGACTATATGATTTTGTAGGGATAGCTTTCTTTGGCCATGTTATTTTGAGAAGACATGACTTCTTAGTTAGTATGCTTGAAGTATTATTGGTTTCATGTCAATATTAAACTTTTGTCTTGAATCTTATGGATCTGAATATTCTTGCCACAATAAAGAGAACTACATGGATAAATATGTTAGGTAGCATTCCACATCAAAAATTCCGTTTTTATCATTTACCTACTCGAGGACGAGCAGGAATTAAGCTTGGGGATGCTGATACGTCTCCAACGTATCTATAATTTTTGATTGTTCCATGCTATTATATTATCTGTTTTGGATGTTTATGGGCTTCATTATACACTTTTATATTATTTTTGGGACTAACCTATTAACCTAGAGCCCAGTGCCAGTTTCTGTTTTTTCCTTGTCTTAGAGTATCGTAGAAAAGGAAAATCAAACGGAGTCCAATTAACCTGAAACTTCACGGAACTTATTTTTGGACCAGAAGAATCCCACGGAGTACCGGAGTTGCACGAGGATAGTCCCGGGCTGCCCACGAGGGTGGAGGGCGCGCCCACCCCCTGGGCGCGTCCCCCTACCTCGTGGGCAGCCCAGAAGTCCCCGACGTACTTCTTCATCCCATATATACCCATATACCCTAAAACGATCGGCGAGCACAATAGATCGGGAGTTCCGCCGCCAGAAGCCTCTATAGCCATCGAAAGCCAATCTAGACCCGTTCCGGCACCCTGCCAGAGGGGGAATCCCTCTCCGGTGGCCATCTTCATCATCCTGGTGCTCTCCATGACGAGGAGGGAGTAGTTCTCCCTCGGGGATGAGGGTATGTACCAGTAGCTATGTGTTTGATCTCTCTCTCTCTCTCTCTCTCTTGTGTTCTTGAGGTGATACGATCTTGATGTATCGCGAGCTTTACTATTATAGTTGGATCTTATGATGTTTCTCCCCCTCTACTCTCTTGTAATGGATTGAGTTTTCCCTTTGAAGTTATCTTATCGGATTGAGTCTTTAAAGATTTGAGAACACTTGATGTATGTCTTGCCGTGCGTATCTGTGGTGACAATGGGATATCATGTGATTCACTTGATGTATGTTTTAGTAATCAACTTGCAGGTTCCGCCCATGAACCTATGCATAGGGGTTGGCACACGTTTTTGTCGTGATTCTCCAGTAGAAACTTTGGGGCAATCTTTGAGGTTCTATGTGTTGGTTGAATAGATGAATCTGAGATTGTGTGACGCATATCGTATAATCATACCCACGGATACTTGAGGTGACATTGGAGTATCTTGGTGACATTAGGGTTTTGGTTGATTTGTGTCTTAAGGTGTTATTCTAGTACGAACTCTAGAGCTGTTTGTGACACTTATAGGAATAGCCCAACGAATTGATTGGAAAGAATAACTTTGAGGTGGTTTCGTACCCTACCATAATCTCTTCGTTTGTTCTCCGCTATTAGTGACTTTGGAGTGACTCTTTGTTGCATGTTGAGGGATAGTTATATGATCCAATTATGTTATTATTGTTGAGAGGACTTGCACTAGTGAAAGTATGAACCCTAGGCCTTGTTTCAACACATTGCAATACCGTTTGTGCTCACTTTTATCATTAGTTACCTTGCTGTTTTTATATTTTCAGATTACAAAAACTATTATCTACTATCCATATACCACTTGTATCACCATCTCTTCACCAAACTAGTGCACCTATACAATTTACCATTGTATTGGGTGTGTTGGGGACACAAGAGACTCTTTGGTATTTGGTTGCAGGGTTGCTTGAGAGAGACCATCTTCATCCTACACCTCCTACGGATTGATAAACCTTAGGTCATCCACTTGAGGGAAATTTGCTACTGTCCTACAAACCTCTGCACTTGGAGGCCCAACAACGTCTACAAGAAGAAGGTTGTGTAGTAGACATCACCCGACCACTGTAGAAGATAGAGAGAAAATGAAAGTCATTCCCTATGCCTCGGCCATAGGTTCTATCATGTATGCAATGTTGTGTACCAGACCTGATGTGTGCCTTGCTATTAGTTTAGCAGGGAGGTACCAAAGTAATCCAGGAGTGGATCACTGGACAACGGTCAAGAACATCCTGAAATACCTGAAAATGACTAATGATATGTTTCTAGTTGATGGAGGTGACAAAGAGCTCGTTGTAAACGGTTACGTTGATGCAAGCTTTGACACTGATCCAGATGACTCTAAGTCGCAAACCAGATACATATTTATATTGAATGGTGCAGCTGTCAGTTGGTGCAGTTCCAAGTAGAGCGTCGTGGCGGGATCTACGTGTGAAGCGGAGTACATAGCTGCTTCAGAAGCAGCAAATGAAGGAGTCTGGATGAAGGAGTTCATATCCGATCTAGGTGTAATACCTAGTGTGTCGGGTCCAATGAAAATCTTTGGTGACAATATTGGTGCAATTGCCTTGGCAACGGAATCTAGATTTCATAAGAGAACCAAGCACATCAAGAGACGCTTCAATTCCATCCACAATCAAGTCAACGAGGGAGACATATAGATTTGCAAGATACATACGGATCTGAATGTTGCAGACCCATTGACTAAACCTCTCTCACGGCAAAACATGATCAGCACCAAGACTCCATGGGTGTTAGAATCATTACTATGTAATCTAGATTATTGACTCTAGTGCAAGTGGGAGATTGAAGGAAATATGCCCTAGAGGCAATAATATAGTTGTTATTTATATTTCCTTATATCATGATAAATGTTTATTATTCATGCTAGAATTGTATTAGCCGGAAACTTAGTACATGTGTGTTTACATAGGCAAACTGAGTGTCCCTAGTATGCCTCTACTTGACTAGCTCGTTAATCAAAGATGATTAAGTTTCCTGACCATAGACATGTGTTGTCATTGATGAACGGGATCACATCATTAGAGAATGATGTGATGGACAAGACCCATCCGTTAGCTTAGCATAATTATCGTTTAGTTTTTCTGCTATTGCTTTGTTCATGACTTATACATGTTCCTCAGACTATGAGATTATGCAACTCCCAAATACCGGAGGAACACCTTGTGTGCTATCAAACGTCACAATGTAAATGGGTGATTATAAAGATGCTCTACAGATGTCTCCGATGGTGTTTGTTGAGTTGGCACATATCGATATTAGGATTTGTCACTCCATGTATCGGAGAGGTATCTTTGGGCCATCTCGGTAATGCACATCACTATGAGCCTTGCAAACAATGTGACTAATGTGTTAGTCATGGGATGATGCATTATGGAATGAGTAAAGAGACTTGCCGGTGATGAGATTGAACTAGGTATGATGATACCGATGATCGAATCTCGGGCAAGTAACATACCGATGACACAGGGAACAACGTATGTTGTTATGTGGTTTGACCAATAAAGATCTTAGTAGAATATGTAGGAGCCAATATGAGCATCCAGGTTCCGCTATTGGTTAATGACCGGAGATATGTCTTGGTCATGTCTACATAGTTCTCGAACCCGTAGGGTCCGCACGCTTAATGTTCGATGACGATTTGTATTATGAGTTTCGTGTTTTGATGAACTGAAGTTATTCGGAGTCCAGGATAAGATCACGGACATGACGAGGAGTTTCAAAATGGTCGATACATAAAGATTCATATATTGGAAGGCTACATTCGGTCACCGGAATGGTTCGGGTCGTTTCGGAGTACCGGGGGTTACGGGACCCCCCTGGAGGTTAATGGGCCACCTTGGGCCTTAGTGGAGAAGAGAGAGGGCCGGCCAGGAGGTGGCGCACGCCCCCCCTTGCCTAGTCCGAATTGGACAAGGGGTGGGGGCGGCGCCCCCTGAGGGAGTCCTGGATTAAGGGGTCCTCGGGCGTCCGACCTGTTGGACATGGGCCGGACTGATGGGCCGTGAAGATACAAGACAGAAGATTCTCTCCCGTGTCTTGATGGGACTCTCCTTGGCGTAGATGGCAAGCCTGGCTTTCGGATATGAAGATTCCTTTCTCTGTAACCGACTTTGTGCAACCCTAGCCCCCTCCGGTGTCTATATAAACCGGAGGGTTTAGTCCGTAGGGGCGATCATAATCATAATCATACAAGTTAGACTTCTAGGGTTTTAGCCATTACGATCTCGTGGTAGACCAACTCTTGTAATCCTCATACGCATCAATATCAATCAAGTAGGATGTAGGGTATTACCTCCATCAAGAGGGCCCGAACCTGGGTAAAACATCATGTCCCCTGCCCCTTGTTACCATCAACCTTAGACGCACAGTTCGGGACCCCCTACCCGAGATTCGCCGGTTTTGACACCGACATTGGTGCTTTCATTGAGAGTTGCACTGTGTCGCCGTCAGAAGGTTCGATGGCTCCATCCATCATCTGCAACGATGCTGCCCTAGGGGAGGTCTTTCTCCCTGGCCAGATCTTCGTATTCGGCGGCTTCGCACTGCGGGCCAATTCGCTTGGCCATCTAGAGCAGATCGATAGCTATGCCCCAGGTCAGCAGATTAGTTTTCGAAACTTGGATTATGTCGCTGATATCCGAGGAGACTTGATCTTCCAAGGATTCATGACCCCAACCTCCGCTCTGGACTTAGAGCCGGAGCGCCTCGCCAGGACTGAAGACGGGATTTCTAAACCCACCAGACTATCTATGGCCACTAGGCACAGTACTAGAGAGCCGGAGGAAGCAGTGTCGCTGACAACCATCACAAAGCCGGACTCTTCCTCGGACGCTGGCTCTGAACTCTCGGAGTCAGCATCGTGTGAGCTCGGCCAGGAAATTCCCTTCCCGCCATACTCCACGAATTCTTTTCTCCCTCGACAAACCTTGCCTTTAAGCGAGGCTCTGGACTTGATGCGATCCCTCGTGATTACAGAGGAGCAATGTACGAACTACGCCCAGCCCGGACTAGGGGCTGAGAGCGGGGAATTTTACGTCCCACCCACCACCCACTTCATCGCCACAGTCGAGGACTTAACTGACATGCTCAATTACAGCTCTGAAGACATCGACGGTATGGACGACGATGCCAAAGAGGAGCAAGCCGAAAACCCGCCGTTTACCGGACGCTGGACTGCCACCTCTTCGCATGACGTGTACATGGTGGATACACCCAAGGAGGGTGACAATGATAATGAGAAAAATCCAGTAGAGGCTAAACCTCCAGAGATACAACCAAAGCGCCGACGGTGCCGCTCTAAATCACGCCGCAGCAAAGACAACAATACCGACACGAGAGACAACAATACTCCGGATGATGCCGAAGACCAAGAAAACCCCGTCGAGCAAAACTCTGAACAAGACGATTAGGAGGATGGGCAAGTTAGCCCTGATGAACATGCTGCAAATGAAGACTTAGAGGATAGTAATTACCTTCCACCCTCCGAGGATGAGGTGAGCCTCGGCGACGAAGACTTTATCATGCCTGAGGAACCTCTCGAGGAGGAGCGCTGTAAGCAACGGCTAATAGCCACTGCAAGGAGCCTGAAAAAGAAACAACATCAGCTTCAAGCTGATCAAGATCTACTCAACGACAGATGGACCAATGTCCTGGCAGCCGAGGAATACGGCCTCGTGCGCCCAACCAAACATTACCCGAAGCATAAACTGCTACCTCAATTCGACGACGAGGCACGCGGGCCCGTACCAGTAGCACGTAATGCGGTTGACCGACCACCACGTGGCCGGGACAAAGCGGCAACTCAAGCCGAACACCAACCCGTCCCACCTCACCATAGAGGCAGAGATAAAACAACTCGGGAATATACACATGACCTGCGACAGGACCTGAAGAATAAAGCAGGTCTGGCCAGATCGATCTATGGATCGCGGGGGCATACCCCGACGGGCGACGACGGCTATCAAGCCGAACATGACAGGCACAATCACGTCTAGGCCGAAAACCGCAGACGAACTCCATCCGAACTACGCCATGATCTGGCCCGATATAGAGGCGCCGCACACCCCATTTGCTTCACTGATGAAGTAATGGAACATGAATTCCCAAAAGGGTTCATACCCGTGAATATCGAATCATATGATGGAACAACAGATCCCGCGGTATGGATTGAAGACTTTATTCTTCATATTCATATGGCCCGCGGTGATGATCTTCATGCCATCAAATACCTCCCCCTAAAACTCAAGGGATCAGCCCGGCACTGGCTGAACAGCCTGCCTGAAAACTCTATTGGCAGCTGGGAAGATGTAACACCCACAATGCAGCTATATCTCCCACGTGTCGGGGCACGACTTAGAGGCATAGCCGCATGGTAGGTCTGTCGCAAGAGGGGTAATCTTTACGCAACCCACGTACTGAATAAGAAAGGGATAAAGAGTCGGCTTACAATCGCCACTTCACACAATACATAAATAATCCATACATCATCCAAGGTACAAACAAAGGTCCGACTACGGAACCAAAATAAAGAAAGACCACCCCAAATGCTAGATCCCCGATCGTCCCAACTGGGCTCCACTACTGATCATCAGGAAAGAAACATAATAGCGACCCAAGTCTTCGTCGAATTCCCACTTGAGTTCGGTAGCGCCCCCTGCTCTGGCATCATCGGCACCTGCATCTGTTTGGAAGTATCCGTGAGTCACAAGGACTCAGCAATCTCACACCCGCGAGATCAAGACTATTTAAGCTTAAGGGTAGGAAAGGGTAGTGAGGTGGAGCTGCAGCAAGCACAAGCTTATATGGTGGCTAACATACGCAAATGAGAGCGAGAAGAGAAGCAACGCACGGTCGAGAAGCCATAAGTGATCAAGAAGTGATCCTAAAACTACTTACGTTCAAGCATAACACAAGACCGTGTTCTCTTCTCGGACTCCGCCTAAATAGACCATCACGGCTACACACACGGTTGATTCATTTTAATTAAGTTAAGTGTCAAGTTCTCTACAACCGGATATTAACAAATTCCCATTTGCCCATAACCGCGGGCACGAATTTCAAAAGTTCAAAACCCTGCAGGGGTGTCCCAACTTAGCCCATCACAAGATCTCACGGCCAACGAAGGATATTTCTTCTCCCAGGAAGCCCCGATCAGACTCGGAATCCCGGTTACAAGACATTTAGACAATGGTAAAACAAGACCAGTAAAGCCGCCCGAATGTGCTGACAAATCCCGATAGGAGCTGCAGATATATCTTTCTCAGGGCACACCGGATAAGCAATCCATACAACTAAAACCAACCCTCAAGTTTCCCCGAGGTGGCGCTGCAAGGGGCACTAGTTTGGATCAACACTCAGAGGAGCACTGGCCCGGGGGTTTAAAATAAAGATGACCCTTGAGTCCGCGGAACCCAAGGGAAAAGGCTTAGGTGACAAATGGAAAAACCAAGGTTGGGCCTTGCTGGAGGAGTTTTATTCAAAGCGAACTGTCAAGGGGTTCCCATAACACACAACCGTGTAAGGAACGCAAAATCAAGGAACATAACACCGGTATGACGGAAACTAGGGCGGCAAGAGTGGAACAAACACCAGGCATAAGGCCGAGCCTTCCACCCTTTACCAAGTATATAGATGCATGAAATTAAATAAGAGATAATAATGATATCCCAACAATATCCATGTTCCAACATGGAACAAACTTCATCTTCACCTTCAACTAGCAACGCTATAAGAGGGGCTGAGCAAAAGCAGTAACATAGCCAAACAACGGTTCGCTAGGAAAGGTGGGTTAGAGGCTTGACATGGCAATCTGGGAGGCATGGTAGCAAGTGGTAGGTAGCACGGCATATCAATAGAGCAAACAACTAGCAAGCAAAGATAGAAGTGATTTCCAGGGTATGGTCATCTTGCCTGCAAAGTTCTCAGAGTTGTCGAAAGCTTGATCCTCGTTAGCGTACTGATAATCCTTCTTGCTACGTCTTGAGCTTGCGTTGGTTTTCCCCGAAGAGGAAGGGATGATGCAGCAGAGTAGAGTAAGTATTTCCCTCAGTTTTTGAGAACCAAGGTATCAATCCAGTAGGAGCCCATGCTCAAGTCCCTCGTACCTGCACAAAGCGATAGCTACTCGTAACCAATGCGATGAGGGGTTGTCAAGCCCTTCACAATCACTTACGAGAGTGAGATCTGATAGATAGAATATTTTTGGTATTTTTGATATAAAGATGCAAAGTAAAAAGTAAAGGCAAAGTAAATAGCAAAACAATATAAAAGTGATGGAGATTGATATGATGAGAATAGACCCGGGGGCCATAGGTTTCACTAGTGGCTTCTCTCAAGAGCATAAGTATTCTACGGTGGGTGAACAAATTACTATTGAGCAATTGATAGAATTGAGCATAATTATGAAAATATCTAGGCATGATCATGTATATAGGCATCACGTCCGTGACAAGTAGATCGAAACGATTCTGCATCTACTACTATTACTCCACTCATCGACCGCTATCCAGCATGCATCTAGAGTATTAAGTTAAAAACAGAGTAACGCCTTAAGCAAGATGACATGATGCAGAGAGATAAATTCATGCAATATGAAATAAACCCCATCTTGTTATCCTTGATGGCAACGATACAATACGTGCCTTGCTGCCCCTTCTGTCACTGGGTAAGGACACCGCAAGATCGAACCCAAAGCTAAGCACTTCTCCAATGGCAAGAACTACCAATCTAGTTGGCCAAACCAAACGGATAATTCGAAGAGACTTGCAAAGATAACCAATCATGCATAAAAGAATTCAGAGAAGATTCAAATACTATTCATAGATAGACTTGATCATAAACCCACAATTCATCGGTCTCAACAAACACACCGCAAAAAGAAGATTACATCAAATAGATCTCCACAAGAGAGGGGGAGAACTTTGTATTGAGATTCAAAGAGAGAAAAGAAGCCATCTAGCTACTAACTATGGACCCGAAGGTCTGAGGTAAACTACTCACACTTCATCGGAGGGGCTAGGATGGTGTAGAAGCCCTCCGTGATGATGGCCCTCTTTTGGCGGAGCTCCAGAACAGGCCCCAAGATGGGATCTCGTGGATATAGAAAGTTGCGGCGGTGGAATTAGGGTTTTGGCTCCTGTTCTGATCGTTTGGGGGTACGTGTGTATATATAGGAGGAAGGAGTACGTTGGTGGAGCACCGAGGGGCCCACGAGGTAGGGGGCGCGCCCTAGGGGGGGCACCCCCCACCCTCGTGACCACCTCTTTGATCCCTTGCAGTAGGGTCCAAGTCTCCTGGATCACGTTCGGCGAGAAAATCACGTTTCCGAAGATTTTATTCCGTTTGGACTCCGTTTGATATTCTGTTTATCCGAAACACTAAAATAGGCAAAAAACAGCAATTCTGGGCTGGGCCTCCGGTTAATAGGTTAGTTCCAAAAATAATATAAAAGTGGAAAATAAATCCCAATATAGTCCAAAACAGTAGATAATATAGCATGGAGCAATCAAAAATTATAGATACGTTGGAGACGTATCAGGCATCCCCAAGCTTAATTCCTGCTCGTCCTCGAGTAGGTAAATGATAAAAAGAGAATTTTTGATGCGGAGTGCTACTTGGCATAATTTCAATGCAAATCTTCTTAATTGTGGTATGTATATTCAGATTTAGAAAGATTCAAGACAAAAGTTTATATTGACATAGAAAATAATAATACTTCAAGCATACTAACAAAGCAATTATGTCTTCTCAAAATAACATTGCCAAAGAAAGTTATCCCTACAAAATCATATAGTCTGGCTATGCTCCATCTTCCCCACACAAAGTATTTAAATCATGCACAACCCCGATGACAAGCCAAGCAATTGTTTCATACTCTAACTTTTTCAAAACCTTTTCAATCTTCACGCAATACATGAGCGTGATCCATGGATATAGCACTATAGGTGGAAGAGAATGGTGGTTTTGGAGAAGACAAAAAGGAGAAGATAGTCTCACATCAACTAGGCGTATCAACGGGCTATGGAGATGCCCATCAATAGATATCAATGTGAGTGAGTAGGGATTGCCATGCAACGGATGCACTAGAGCTATAAATGTATGAAAGCTCAACAAAAGGAACTAGTGGGTGTGCATCCAACTTGCTTGCTCACGAAGACCTAGGGCAATTTGAGGAAGCCCATCATTGGAATATACAAGCCAAGTTCTATAATGTAAAATTCCCACTAGTATATGAAAGTGATAACATATGAGACTCTCTATATGAAGAACATGGTGCTACTTTGAAGCACAATATATGAGACTAGCTATATCATGGTGCTACTTTGAAGCACAAGTGTGGAAAAAAGGATAGTAGCATTGCCCTTTTTTTTGGGGGCCTTCTCTTTTTTTTTTCTTTGGCCTTTCTCTTTTTTTGGGACAATGCTCTATTGAATGATGATCATCACACTTCTATTTATTTACAACTCAATGATTACAACTCGATACTAAAACAAAGTATAACTCTATATGAATTCCTCCGGCGGTGTACTGGGATATGCAATGAACCACGAGTGACAAGTATGAAAGAATTATGAACGGTGGCTTTGCCACAAATACTATGTCAACTACATGATCATGCTAAGCAATAAGACAATGATGGATATGTCATGATGAACTAGATGGTGGAAAGTTGCATGGCAATATATCTCGGAATGGCTATGGAAATGCCATAATAGGTAGGTATGGTGGCTGTTTTGAGGAAGGAATATGGTAGGTGTATGATACCGGCGAAAGTTGCGCTGTATTAGAGAGGCTAGCAAGGGTGGAAGGGTGAGAGTGCGTATAATCCATGGACTCAACATTAGTCATAAAGAACTCATATACTTATTGCAAAAATTTAGAAGGTATCAAAGCAAAGTATTACGCGCATGCTCCTAGGGGGATAGATTGGTAGGAAAAGACCATCGCTCATCCCCGACCGCCACTCATAAGGAAGACAATCAATAAATAAATCATGCTCCGACTTCATCACATAACGGTTCACCATACGTGCATGCTACGGGAATCACAAACTTCAACACAAGTATTCTTTAAATTCACAACTACTCAACTAGCATGACTTTAATATTATCACCTCCATATCTCAAAACAATTATCATGCTTCAATCTTTTCTTAGTATTCAACACACTCAAAAGAAAGTTTCACAAATCTTGAATACCAAGCATATTATTATTAGGCAAATTACCATCCTATTAAGAGACTCTCAAATTAATTTAAGTGAAGCATGAGAGATCAATAGTTTCTTTAAAACGAATCAACCACCGTGCTCTAAAAGATCTAAGTGAAGCACATAGAGAAAAATTATCTAGCTCAAAGGATATAAGTGAAGTACATAGAGCAAAATTATCTAGCTGAAAAGATATAAGTGAAGCACATAGAGCAAAATTATCTAGCTCAAAAGATATAAGTGAAGCACATAGAGTATTCTATCAAATTTTAATTCATGTATGGCTATCTCAAAAGGTGTGTACGGCAAGGATGATAGTGGCATACTAACAAACAAACACACAAATAATACAAGACGCTCCAAGCAAAACACATATCATGTTGGTGAATAAAAATATAGCTCCAAGTAAATTACCGATGGAAGTGGACGAAAAGAGGGGATGCCTTCCGGGGCATCCCCAAGCTTTGAATTTTTGGTGTCCTTGGATTATCTTGGGGGTGCCATGGGCATCCCAAAGCTTAGGCTCTTTCCACTCCTTGTTCCATGATCCATCAAAAGAATTCACCCAAAACTTGAGAACTTCACAACACAAAACTCAAGATAGAAAACTCGTGAGCTCCGTTACCGAAAGAAAACAAAAGACCACTTCAAGGTACTGTAATGAACTCATTATTTATTTATATTGGTGTTAAACCTACTGTATTCCAACTTCTCTATGGATTATAAACTATTTTACTAGCCATAGATTCATCAAAATAAGCAAACAACACACGAAAAACAGAATCTGTCAAAAACAGAACAGTCTGTAGTAATCTGTAGCTAGCGCAAGATCTGGAACCCCAAAAATTCTAAAATAAATTGCTGGACGTGAGTAATTTATCTATTAATCATCTGCAAAAATAATTAACTAAATATAACTCTTCAAATAAAAATTACAGCAGTTCTCGTGAGCGCTAAAATTTCTGTTTTTTACAGCAAGTTCCACAAGACTTTCCCCAAGTCTTCCCAATGGTTCTACTTGGCACAAACACTAATTAAACACAAAAAGCACAACCAAAACAGAGTCTAAATAATTTATTTATTTAATAACAGCAAGGATAAATATTGGGTTGACTCCCAACAAGCGTTTTTCTTTAAAGCCTTATAGCTAGGCATAATATTTCAATGATGCTCACATGAAAGACAAGAATTGAAGCACAAAGAGAGTATCATAAAACAAGTGACAAACACATCTAAGTCTAACATAATTCCTATGCATAGGCATCTTATAGGCAAAAAAATTATCAAGGCAAGCAAAAACTAGCATATGCAAGGAAGCGGAAAGAAACAATAGCAATCTCAACATAACGAGAGGTAATTTAGTAACATGAAAATTTCTACCACCATATTTTCCTCTCTCATAATAATTATATGTAGGATCATAAGCAAATTCAACAAAATAGCTATCACATAAAATATTTTCAACATGATCCACATGCATGCAAAGTTGACACTCTTCCAAAATAGTGGGATTAACATTAGCTAAAGTCATGACTTCTCCAAACCCACTTTTATCAAGATTTTCATAAGATTGAACATTCTCCAAATATGTGGGATCTAAAGTTCACACTCTTATAAACCCACTTTAAATAATATTGCAAACACTATTATCAATCTCATATTCATCATGCGGTTTAAATAAATTTTCAAGATTATAAGAAGAATCACCCCAATCATAATCATTGCAACAAGTAGTAGACATAGCAAAACTAGCATCCCCAAGCTTAGGGTTTTGCATCTTATTAGCACAATTGACATCAAGAGAATTTATAATAAAATCATTGAAATCATGCTTTTCATTCAAAGATCTATCATGAGTCACTTCATAAAGCACTTCATCACAATTTTCAGATTTACGGATTTCAGGCAAAAGCTTATAAAGATAATCTAGTGCATCCAAATCACTAGGAATTGGTTCATCATAATTGGATCTCTTAAAAAGATTGGCAAGAGGATGAGGATCCATAGATCTTAGGTTCTCTGTTTAGTAATGAATAAATGACTGTTCCAACCATACGAGCAAACAAGAAACTAGCAAAGAGAGGCAAATAGAGAGAGAGGACGAATAAAACGGCAAGGGTGAATTGGGGGGAGAGGAAAACGAGAGGCAAATGGCAAATAATGTAATGCGAGAGATAGGGTTGTGATGGGTACTTGGTATATTGACTTTTTGCATAGACTCCCCGGCAACGGCGCTAGAAATCCTTCTTGCTACGTCTTGAGCTTGCGTTGGTTTTCCCCGAAGAGGAAGGGATGATGCAGCAGAGTAGCGTAAGTATTTCCCTCAGTTTTGAGAACCAAGGTATCAATCCAGTAGGAGCCCACGCTCAAGTCCCTCGTACCTGCACAAAGCGATAGCTACTCACAACCAACGCGATTAGGGGTTGTCAAGCCCTTCACGGTCACTTACGAGAGTGAGATCTGATAGATAGAATATTTTTGGTATTTTTGATATAAAGATGCAAAGTAAAAAGTAAAGGCAAAGTAAATAGCAAAACAATATAAAAGTGATGGAGATTGATATGATGAGAATAGACCCGGGGGCCATAGGTTTCACTAGTGGCTTCTCTCAAGAGCATAAGTATTCTACGGTGGGTGAACAAATTACTATTGAGCAATTGATAGAATTGAGCATAATTATGAGAATATCTAGGCATGATCATGTATATAGGCATCACGTCCGTGAAAAGTAGATCGAAACGATTCTGCATCTACTACTATTACTCCACTCATCGACCGCTATCCAGCATGCATCTAGAGTATTAAGTTAAAAACAGAGTAACGCCTTAAGCAAGATGACATGATGTAGAGAGATAAATTCATGCAATATGAAATAAACCCCATCTTGTTATCCTCGATGGCAATGATACAATACGTGCCTTGCTGCCCCTTCTGTCACTGGGTAAGGACACCGCAAGATCGAACCCAAAGCTAAGCACTTCTCCCATGGCAAGAACTACCAATCTAGTTGGCCAAACCAAATGGATAATTCGAAGAGACTTGCAAAGATAACCAATCATGCATAAAAGAATTCAGAGAAGATTCAAATATTATTCATAGATAGACTTGATCATAAACCCACAATTCATCGGTCTCAACAAACACACTGCAAAAAGAAGATTACATCGAATAGATCTCCACAAGAGAGGCGGAGAACTTTGTATTGAGATTCAAAGAGAGAAAAGAAGCCATCTAGCTACTAACTATGGACCCGAAGGTCTGAGGTAAACTACTCACACTTCATCGGAGGGGCTAGGATGATGTAGAAGCCCTCCGTGATGACGGCCCTCTTCGGGCGGAGCTCCGGAACAGGCCCCAAGATGGGATCTCGTGGATATAGAAAGTTGCGGCAGTGGAATTAGGGTTTTGGCTCCTGTTCAGATCATTTGGGGGTACATGTGTATATATAGGAGGGAGTACGTTGGTGGAGCACCGAGGGGCCCACGAGGCAGGGGGGCGCGCCCTAGGGGGGGCGCCCCCCACCCTCGTGACCACCTCTTTGATCCCTTGTAGTAGGGTCCAAGTCTCCTGGATCACGTTCGGCGAGAAAATCACGTTTCCGAAAATTTTATTCCGTTTGGACTCCGTTTGATATTCTGTTTATCCGAAACACTGAAATAGGAAAAAACAGCAATTCCGGGCTGGGCCTCCAGTTAATAGGTTAGTCCCAAAAATAATATAAAAGTGGAAAATAAAGCCCAATATAGTCCAAAACAGTAGATAATATAGCATGGAGCAATCAAAAATTATAGATACGTTGGAGACGTATCATGTACTCAACAGGTTCCTCGTTCACGTACTCGTCTCACGGCTCTACCCAAAGCAAGAACACAAGAAAAGGAACAACAATCAAACACGGTGCAATGCATAAACAACATGATGCAAAACATGGCATGATATGCGAGATGTGATATGCAATGCATATGAGTGCTCCGGAAGGAAGATGATGAACAAGGCATCAACTTGGCAAACCAAGTGTGCCTCTGGAAAGATGAGATGATTTCGGTTGAAATCGATATAAAGATCACCGGAAACGGATGCATGGTTTGCAAAAGTCAAGCAAAACAAGAATGGCACAATTCTGCGATTAACAACACGATGCCACTTAGAATGCAACGAGAAACTAAGCTACTTGACTCCAACATAGCAACAAAGCATATGGAAGTGATGTACACAAGATGCTTGACAAAAAATGAACACTGAGCTACGGCTAAATCACACAAGAGCAGGTTCAAACAAGCATGGCAAAAGTGCAAAAGATATCAGCATCACAGACTTAGTGAAAATACTAACATGTCAAAAACAACATCAGGAATCACTATTTAGAGCAAGCAAACAACATGCTACAGGAATATATCATAGCAAAAAAAGGCATGGCATGAACCTACTAAATGCATATATCAAAAGTCCCTTACTGAACATGAGCCAAAAAAGCACAGAAGATATGATGGCACCCATGTAAACATAGCGAGTTTTATTAGCAGTTTCAGACTTGGCAGAAAATAGAGCATGGCATAAACAATATTATGAAGGCATCTTTGCGAGCTCAAACCACTCATCACAAAGCCTTGCATGACAAAACAAGCATACTAACATCAAGATGACATGTTCATGAAGCTAACCATGGCAAGATCAAGTTCATAGAATGTATGGATCAATAGCAACAACCATGGCAAAATTGATTAACATGTAAACAATCTGCCAGGAACATTTTATAGCAAAAGTAGAGCAAGAACAAGACATGCTAGGGCACTCCATAATTGCAAACAGGGGCATGGATGGATAGAGCATAAACATATGTTCAAAACATCGTTACCGAAGTATCTCAAAACACGCATGAATATCACTGTAGCATCAAGTTTACATGGCATCAAAATAACAGCAGGCAAAAGACAACAAAAACCTAAGTCCCTGAAAACAGCAATATCACGAAGCCTAGTTTGTATGCTTGTGCTAGTCACCACATAGATCACAAAAATACAAGACAAGCACCCCTGTAAAGATGGCATGACATAGTTCAAAACAGATGTAGAGCTCATGCTCATATGAAGCACACATCAAATGTGACAAAAAATGACAAATCACCATGATATGATTAGTAACATCAGTTTACATGTTTAGCACTCTTGCATCAATGATTAGGGCATCAATATGAACTCAAACAAGCATGCCGGAATGTAATGAAGTGAAGAGCATCTCACAATGAACATTTTGATATATCGTATGCATGAAACAGAGCTACGGTCATGAAGATATGAGGCCATGAATAGGGGCATAAAATGTTGTAGAAAAAGGACTTGGAGAAATATACCCTCCGGACCAGATCTAGGATTTCAAGGCACGGATGTCGAGGCGAGGCCGAGCTCGCCAGAGTTTGCGGAGGCGGCGGTCGGAGCTTGAGGAGAGGGTGGCCGGCCCCGGGTCAGAGGAGGGCGGCGGAGATTGCCGGCTGGCGGAGGACGGCGGAGGAGACACGGCCCCGGGAGGCACGGCCCCGCGGCGGTGGCGGCGGTGGTCAGCGAGGCCGGCGCCGGTGGGAGGCGGCAGCAGCTTGCAACGCCGGCGAGGGCGCGGCAGCGCCGGGCGGAGGAGCAGGCGTGGGCGCGTGGCGGGAGGAGGCGGCGGCGCTTCGGGCCGAGGGGGCTGACCTTGGGCCCCGACGGGCCGCGGGCGGACGGCGGCGGCGGCGTGACGTGTCGCGCCTGGACTGGCTGAGGGCGGCGGTGGACGTGTCCGGCCGACGGCGGACGTGTCCGACGGCGCGGAGGTTTTTTTAGGGTTTCGGGACCCGGATTTTGGACGTGGTGCACATATTTATAGGTAGAGGGAGTTTGGAGTGTCCAAATGAGGTGTAGTTTTTGCCCACACGATCGTGATCCAACGACGAAGGACATGGAAGTGGTTTGGAAGGGTTATTGGGCTGTTTTGGAGGGGTGTTGGCCTGCAACACACACGAGGCCTTTGCGGTTCCCCGGTTAACCGTTGGAGCATCAAACGGACTCCAAATGAAACGAAATTTGACAGGCAGTCTACCGGTGGTGTACCAAGGCCACTTAACAAATCTTGGTCCATTCCGAGAACGTTCAACACCCGCTCACAAAAGCATACAGGAGGGGTGCACCGGTGCATGTGGGAGTGTCGGATTGCAAAACGAACAACGGGGAAAATGCTCGGCTGCATGAGACGAACACGAATGCAAATGCGATGTACATGATGACATGATATGAAATGCATGACATGAACAAAATGCAAAACGAAGGCAAAACCCAACCACAAAGGGAATCTCATAACTTAAATCCGAAAAAGGCAAGAGTTGGAGTTACAAATATGGCAAGTTACATCCGGGGTGTTACAGAAGACCTAGAAGACGCCTTCCGCGACAACTTCCAAGGCACATACGTCAAACCTCCGGATGCCGATGACATAAGTCATATAGTTCAACATCCCAGAGAGTCAGCCAGGAAATTCTGGACCAGGTTCTTAACTAAAAAGAACCAGATAGTCGACTGCCCGAATGTCGAAGCCCTAGCGGCCTTTAAGCATAGCATCCGCGACGAATGGCTTGCCTGACACCTAGGCCAGGAAAAGCCAAAGTCCATGGCAGCCCTCACGGTACTCATGACCTACTTTTGCATGAGCGAAGATAGCTGGCTAGCCCATAGTAATAACAATGCAAGTCATTCTGGCACCTGTGAAGCCATAAATAGCAATGGCAAGCCCCGACGCAATAGGCATAAACGCCGAAACAATAGTGATAATACTGAAGACACGTGGCTCCAAGTCCGGTCAGTGGAAGAAGCCATATAAAAGGAACAGTTCGGGCTCTTCCATCCTGGACCGCATACTCGATCGTCCATGTCAGATCCACGACACCCCTGATAAACCAGCCAATCATACCCACCGGAGTTGTTGGGTCTTCAAACATGCCGGCAAGTTAAATGCCGAAGACAAGGAGAAGGGGTCGCAAAGAGAGAATGACGACGAGGAGCCTCGTCCACTGAACACAGGGGGACAGAAGAAGTTTCCCCCTCAAGTCAAAACGATGAACATGATATACGCTACCCATATCCCTAAGAGGGAGCGCAAGCGCACGCTTAGGGATGTCTATGCGATAGAGCTAGTCGCCCCAAAATTCAATCCATGGTCGTCCTGCCCGATCACCTTTGATCGCAGGGACCATCCGACCATTATCCGTCATGGTGGTTCAGTCGCACTGGTTCTCGAGCCAATAATTGATGGATTCCACCTCACACGAGTCCTCATGGACGGTAGCAGCAGCCTCAACCTGCTCTATTAGGATACAGTGCGCAAAATGGGCATCGATCCATCAAGGATCAAGCCGACCAAAACTACCTTTAAAGGAGTTACACCAGGTGTAGAGGCCTGTTGCGCGGGCTCAATCACATTGGAGGTCGTCTTCGGATCTCCGGACAACTTCCGAAGCGAAGAGTTAATCTTCGATATCGTCCCCTTCTGCAGCGACTATCACGCATTGCTCGGACGAACCGCGTTTGCTCGATTCAATGCGGTGCCGCACTATGCTTATCTCAAGATCAAGATGCCCGGACCACGCGGTGTCATAACAGTCAATGGAAACACGGAGCGCTCCCTCCGTACCGAGGAACACACTGCGGCCCTGGCAGCGGAAGTATAGAGCGGCCTTTTAAGGCAGAACTTTAATTCAGCCGCCAAGATCCCGTACACTGTCAAACGAGTCCGGACTACTCCACAGCATGACATTCCCGCTCGTCAGGAGTTAGACTAGCAATTCGACCTCGTCTCAGTCCCGACCAAGTGGCGGCATACGTACCGCGCGTACATAACTACACACTAAAAATACCATGGGCAGAGACTGATACATCTCCAACATATCGATAATTTATGAAGTATTCATGCCAAGTTTACAATAGTTTTATATGATTTTGGTATGATTTGATTAGAACTAACCTGGACTAACGTTGTTTTCAGCAGAACTACCGTGGTGTTGTTTTTGTGCAGAAATAAAAGTTCTCGGAATGCGATGAAAATCAACGGAGAATTTTTTGAAATATATAAAAAATACTGGAACAAAAATTGTGACGCCCTCGATTCAATCGTACACTAATCATACACGCAAATGTGTATGATCAAGATCAATGACTCACGGGAAGATATCACAACACAACTCTAGACACAATGTAAAATAATACAAGCTTTATATTACAAGCCAGGGGCCTCGAAGGCTCGAAAACATAAGCTCAAAGACACATGAGTCAGCGGAAGCAACAATATCTGAGTACAGACATAAGTTAGACAAGATTGCCTTAAGAAGACTAGCACAAAAGCAACAACAATCGAAAAGGCAAGGCCTCCTGCATGGGAGCCTCCTAACTATTCCAAGTCGTCAGTGGCCGTCACGTAGTAGTAGGCACCCTCAGGGTAGCAGTAGTCATCAGTGGCGTCGTCTGGCTCCTAGGATCCGTCATCTGGTCGCAACAAACGGGTATGGGGGAAAATGAAGTAGCAAAGCAACTGTGAGTACTCATCCAAAATACTCGCAAGACTTACATCAGATCTAAACTAAGTATGCATCTGTATCAAAGGAATGGGTTGTATCTGTGGACTAAACTGCAGAATGCCAGAAGGGAAGGGGAAAGCCTAGCCTATCGAAGACTAGCATCTTCTGGAAACTACCATCTTGCAGCAACAGGAGGGAGTAGAGTAGTATAAAGTAAAGTAGCAGTAATGTTATCAACCTCGGCCAGAGATCCTTTCTCGACTCCCTCCGAGAAAGCAATCCCAGAGCCATACTATCCAGTTATCATCACAATCCAGTTCTCATCATCATTCAGTTCTCATCACAAGTATTCAGTTCTAGTTGTATCGATCGAGATACAACTCCAAGTGTCCGTTACCGTAGGACAGACTATCGATAGATGTTTTGTTCCCTGCAGGGATGCACCAACTTACCCACCACACTCGATTTACTCCGGCCGGACACACTTTCCTAGGTCATGCCCGGCCTCGGCCAAACAATACGCCGCAACCCGACCTAGGCTTAATAGAGAGGCCAGCACGCCGGACCAAACCTATGCCCCCAGGGGTCATGGGCCATCTCCCCGGGAACTCCTGCACGTTGCGTACGCGGCCGGTGAGCAGACCTAGCTACCTCCTTCAACAAGGTAGGTGCTTTCCAGTCCAACCCGGCGCGCGCCTCTCAGTCGCTGACGTCTATTAAGCTTCGGCTGATGTATACGACGCAGAACGCCCATACTATGCCCACGTGATGGTTAGTGCTATCAGGCCAGAGGCCCCTCGGATCAAATATCCAAATCGTAGTGGATTAGGAACGCGCGGTAACAAGCAGAGACTCACGAAAGATGTGACCCCGTCGCCCCGTCTCGAGTACTTGCAGCAAGGGCTAAAAATGCCCGGCCACGCCTCGTAAGTATCTCGCGGGCACCTTCCAGGTCAACCCGACTCCACATCACTCGCTATTAAGCTCGCGCGGGTACCCCTCAGGGCCGACCCGTCTTAGTAACATGGCTCAGTGCAAAGTCATAGTAACCATAGTAACTGTGTGTCTAACACCAAGGGGAAAACCCGAGGAATCACCCCCGGTGAATTCCACTCGATGTTGTCGTCAAGGTGAACGTAAGAGGATCCACCCTCGAGGTTCACATTTGATGGGTTGCACGACAGAGCCGTAACGGAAGTGGTTAAGGAGGAAATCACCCTCAATGACCTCGACCGTATAGCTACACTACAGAGATCTCATCAGGAGTGATGTAAGAGGTTCCACCCTCGGCACTCGATGGTAACTCTGGAGAGTCGTACAACTAGGGGGGTGATGTGCGGTGTCGGGGCCTGGACGTCGATCACGTTGATCGAGTCATCGAACATAAAGCGAGGCAACTGGGACAAGGTGGGGGTCACTGATGAATCACTATCCAACCTATACTAAGAAGATTAGGATAAGCAGGTAAGGTATAAAAGCAGGTAACAAAAACAGACTATACATCAGAGTAGGATCATACATAAAGCAGTAGCAGTTCTAATGCAAGCATGAGAGGGAAAGAAATGGGCGATATCGAAATGCTCAAGGGGGGTTTGCTTGCCTGGTTGCTCAGACAAGAAGGAAGGGTCGTCGGTGACGTAGTCGATCACAGCGGCATCATCGGTCTCGGGGTCTACCGGAGAGAAGAGAGGGAAGAAACAGTAAATACAGAGCAATCAATGCATCACAAGGCATAACAAGGCAAAACGTGGTGCTAGGGGTGAGCTAACGCAGTACTAGGCGATACTGGCGAAGGGGGGGGGACATCCGGGAAAGTTTTCCCGAAGTTTGCATTTTTGGACAGACGAACCGGAGGGGAAAGGTTCGATGTTCGCTATGCTAGGGGCATGTGACAGATGAACGGAGAGCGTATTCCGATTCGTCTCGTTGTTCTGAGCAACTTTCATGTATAAAACTTTTTCATCTGAACTACGATTTATTTTATATGAATTTCTAAAGTTTTAACCAATATTCTAAAAATCCCTGAAATTTTACTAAGTCTAAGAATTCGCCAGTTTTAAACATTACTTAGCTATTTTCTGGAGGCTATAACTAGTGTTCTGTACGTTCTATGATTTTGTCCCTTATATCAATTGTGAGCATTTCTCTGCGATCTACATGTTAGTATCACTTTCATCCATATTAGAGTTCATTTGCTTGATCAAAACTGCGCTTGAAAAGTGCCACTTGAAGTTAATTCCAGAAACTGTTAAAATCTACGAACATAGGATTTTGTGATTTTCATAGAATTTAATCCTTACATCTTTTGAATTTGGTCCAATGGGATGTTTTGAACCTTATCAAGTGTACTACATGCCCACATGAATTTTACTCATATTAATTATTGTTTAGCTACTGTTTAGGGGCTGTACAGAGGGCCAGTTAGCGTAGCAGCAACCAAGCTAGCTACTGCTACAGTAACTGAGTGTTACTGTAGCAGAGTAGCAGCAGAGTGCAACGGTGCCGTGCGGGCGCTAGGCAGCGACGGCGAGGCCATGGGCGTGTGCACGCGCTATAGGGCGTTGCAGGGAGGCTCGCGAGTTGCGGCGGCTGCGGGGAGCACACGAGCGAACGCGAGGGGCGAGGCCAACGGCGGGCGCAGCCGCAACAGCGAGTCGGGCGAGCGGGCGGCTATGGTGTGGGCGGCAAAAGCAGCAGTATGGGCAGCCGAGCGAGCGGGTGACGGGCACGCGCGGCCACCGCAGCACGCCCAGGCGGACGCGGCCAGGGGATGTCTTGGGCGCGTGCGCACGGCATGGAGGAGCCCAGGTCGCGGGCTAGGCGCGGTGAGCGCGGCCACAGGCCAATGGGCACGCGGAGCTTCGGGCGAACTTAAGGGCGGCGGCTACGGCACAAATTCTAAGGGGGAAGGGGAATTTGACGAGGGACTCACTGCGGGGAGGTCGTGGACGAGCTCGAGGGGGTTGGGGACGGCCGGAGCTCGCAGGACGATGGCGAGATGGCGGCGGTCGAGGTTGGTGGAGCCGGTCGATGCCGTCGTGTGGTGCTGCTCCCGACGAACGAGGACTCGAAGAAGACGCGGTGGTCGACAGGGGTCCGCCTGGACAACTCCTCCAACGCCGGGGAGTACTTAGGCCACGGCAACGGCGATGACAGACATAGCCACAGCGCGCTCTCGCGGGCTTGTTTTCGAGCGGAAGGAGAGGGGGCACGATGGGGAAAGACTGGGGATCGGACGAGCTCGATCTAGGGTTTTCGGTGGACGCGTTTATAGGTCGTGGGGGGCGACGTGGAGACCATCCATGGAGTTAATTGCACAGAAGTACCACAATTCGGACATCACATGCAGATGGGTACCATGATTGCTAATTTTTGCGTGTTAGTACCAACATTGGTGTAAGTTTTTGCAAATTAGGCTAGAACGCGTATTTATACGTATTGACGCCCGATCCGACAGCTCGGGCCCACCCGTCAGGTGCCACACTGGCCAATCGGCGCGTGCCCGCGTGCTGACTAGGACGAGCCGGTGCGCTGCTGCTCTCCAACCTAGTCCGGTCGCACCAGCTCCAGCCCGGTCGCACCATTCCCCTCCCCTCCTCCTCGTCGCTCGTTTCCTCCGTCGCCGCCGCCCGTGTCCCGGCTGCCGGCCGCCGCACCACCCCGCCGACGCCATGGTTTTGGAGGACGAAAGCAGCGACGACCATTCTAGCCTCCCGTACATGCAGTGTTCCTCCACAGACTGTCTCAACGAGGTCAGTACAGGGTTAGGGTTAGGGTTTCAGATTTGGGATTTCTTGATTTGGTTAATATCGCTAGGTTTTGATTTGGCCATTGTCTTTGTGCGAGCTTCTGCAGGTCCCTTTCAGCATTGAAGATCCAGATTACAAGGGGCTTGAGCTGGATGTGATGTCTCCATGTGAGAAGCACGGCATGGCATCTGAGAGGCTTGTTGCCTTTGAAGGAACAGACACAGGCAGGAGGTTTTTAGCATGTGCACATCCGGTATGGATTGTAGGATTGTAGGCATACTGATTTTTTTTCTTACTTGGTCAGTGCCATATTGAACTCTGTTTGCTGGAGTACTCTCCTTGCTGTCAACATTTTGGTTCATAGTGGTTAGAGTAGCTTATTTAGGTCAAGCATGAGTATATTTTGCTGGAGTACAATGGCATAGTAATTTATGTTAATAGTGGTAGTAGAGTAGCTTACAAATGTTTGAACACTCCTTGATATGAACAGTACAGTAACTAAACTAGTCAGTCAGCTACTCAAGTGGCTGCTCCTCTTGTTAAATGTAGTGGTCTGGTGCTAACATAGTAATTTATGTTAATAGTGGTAGTAGAGTAGCTTACAAATATTTGAACACTCCTTGATATGAACAGTACAGTAACTAAACTAGTCAGTCAGCTACTCAAGTGGCTGCTCCTCTTGTTAAATGTAGTGGTCTGATGCTAAATTTAGACATTCTTTTTGGCAACTGCAGTGATTTTGTGTAATTACTTGATGTATGAACTGTTTTGTTGTTGTTGTTTTTGCAGGAAGGTAGCAATTGTGGCTTTGTTGAATGGGTTGATCACCAGTGGCCCCCAACAATGCAGAATGCATTGTTGAAGCTATGGGCAATGGTTGAAGATGCCAAAAGTGCTAGGGTGAATGAAAATCTTGAAAGTTCTTTCACTATCCACCATCTGATAGAAGAGAAGAACAACCTGGAGGCCAACTATGACAAGCTAGTCCAAGATGTGCATCAGCTTATGAGCTTCCAGGAGGATAGGGTGGTGGATTTCAGACATCTACAGTCTGCCATTACATATCAGCATGAATGCAGAAGTGAACTGGTGGCTGATATGAATGCACAGATGGCAAAGAAAGATGCAGAGTTTGAGAAGTTTAAGGAGAATTATGATGTGCTACTGAACCTGACAAGAGCTCAAGCTACAGTCATCCAGAACCTGAAGTTGAAGCATATTACTGATAAGCAATTGCTTACTGAAGCTAAGATGAACTTGGAGTTGAAGAATGCAGAGCTCACAAAGTCTGAGGAGAAGCTGAAGGAGAAGATCAAGGGGATCCAGGCCATCTTAGAGAAGTGAAGAAAATGAATATGAGAGTAGTGGGCAATGCTGACCTTTTGGGCATGATGGTTGTGTAGTGTATGGCTCTACTAAATGTGAACTTCTCTAAGATGAACTATGGCTATGTATGTATGTAGTAGATATGCTTTTCATCCTTTTGTGAGAAAAGGATGAACTATGCATCAAAACTCCACTATGTATTGTGAACAATGGTTGTGTACTTTATAATATGTTGAACTGTAGTAAGTATTGTGTGTTATGTGTGTTATGTTTGCTGGATCAGATATTCTGTGTTATGTTTGCTAGACTTCAGATTATGATTTCTCATGCACTAGGTTTTGATGATTATGTTAGCATTGGAAGACTATTTGATGGTTATGTTAGCACTGGATTATTAGATGGTTATGTTATATCATGCATTGGAAGCCTATGTTTAGGTGGCTCTGTCGACCCCGAGTCACCGTAAACCATAATGGTTAGGTTTAGGTGGCTCCGTCGACCCCGAGTCACCATAAACCCTAATGGTTAGGCTTAGGTGGCTTCGTCGACCCCGAGTCATCGTAAACCCTAATGGTTAGGCTTAGGTGGCTTCCTCGACCCCGAGTCACCGTAAACCCTAATGGTTAGGCTTAGGTGGCTTCCTCGACCCCGAGTCACCGTAAACCCTAATGGTTAGGCTTAGGTGGCTCCGTCGACCCCGAGTCACCATAAACCCTAATGGTTAGGCTTAGGTGGCTCCGTCGACCCCGAATCACCGTAAACCCTAATGGTTAGGCTTAGGTGGCTCCGTGGATGAACCCTAGTTTCGTTCCCCACTCTGAGATCTGGTGCTGTCAATTTAATAGTAGAAGAGGTATCTGTCCCACATGTCAGAATCCCCAAATGTGGTACTGCATGTTATGTGATGCCCCAATATTGGTACTGACATGCAACAGATAGCAGCAGTATTGGTACTAATTTGTCACAAGTAACTGCAATTTTGGTACTGCTTTGCAAATACTGGTAGTTCAGAAAACCACCTAAAGTTCAACATTCAGAAAACCACCTAAAGGTGAACATTCAGATAACCACCTAAAGTTCAACATTCAGATAATCACCTAAAGTTCAACCACATATCCAGTAGCAAGTTATACATATCCAGTACTCCACCTCAAGTTCAACATTACAAGCATCAAGTTCAACATTACTAGAGTACTCCACTAGTACTCCACCTCAAGCATCAAGTTCAACCAAAATAACACCACAGTATTTCACATTACATGGCTCCTCCTCCTCCCATGCTAGCATTGAAGTAGGACATCCATCCAGTGTGTGTGCCATCAGTAGGAATGTCAGCATATTGCCTGGGAGCACCTCTTCCAGCTCTTCCTCTGCCTCTGCCAGCTCCTCTTCCAGATGGTGGTGGTGTAGTAGAAGTAGCACCAGCTCCTCTGCCAGCTCCCCTTCCTCTTCCAGATGGTGGTGTTGTAGTAGAAGTAGCACCAGCTCCTCTGCCAGCTCCTCTTCTTCCAGATGATGGTGGTGTAGGAGCAGAAGCAGCAGGTCTTGGCTGTCTTGCTGTTGGTGGAGTAGAAGGACCAGCAACTCTTGGCTGTGAGGTACTTGGAGTAGCCTTGCAAAGAAAAGGAAACAATTAATAATGCTAGAAAGAACTGTACAAGAAAGAAAACATTAGTATATTTCAAGGTGAAAAATTATTACCACATGCTTATTCTTCCTCAAAGCTAGCTCAGGCTTCAACTGTTTAAGACAGTTTGTGTACCTATGCCCTTGGAGACCACAATTGCCACATGTTATGGTCCCCATTCTTGAAGTTTCTTTTGGCTTTGGTACTTCAAATTTGCCCTTGATCCTCTTTTCTTTCCTTCTTCCTCTCTTTCACTTTTAAATGCAGGTGGTTCTATGTCTGGACCAGGGGTCCTTGTCCAATCATGCTCACCAGACAGAAAAGATCATTGGTTCATAAGCTGCCACATAAAATCTTCTTGAAGAATTTGCTGACATAATCCTCTGGTTTCTTTTGCCCTTGTTTATTGCAGAGATGGCATGGTTGCACATATGCCACTAAGGTCCACTTCCTGCATCCACAATGTCTTGAAGTTCCAGGTGACAGCATGGTTTGTTTGCCCACTTGTAACTTGCCATAAGTTGACCCCTGCCTGTATTGGCTTGCAGTTATCTGCCCTCTCCTTCTCAGCCTCTAGCTTCTCACTGTAATGAGGTGTTATCTCCCATCTTGCTTCCTTAACACTCTCTCTCTTCATGTGCCACCTCACCATCTGCTTATCTTTATATCCCATCACACATTGTCCTTATAGGTTTTCTCCTAACATCTAGAATGTACTTGTTGAACACCTCAGACAAATTGTTAACCAAGTCAGTCTTGCAGTTTGTGTCAAATGCATGCCTTGCCCATGTTTTCTTGTATGCAGCTAAGCCACTTCCAAGCTTCCTCACATTCAGCTCTAAGGTCATTCATTGCAATGTTAAATTTGTGTTCATCTAGTAGCATAGCTAGCATTATCCATATGCACTTCTTAGATCTTCCCCCTAAACCCAGCATTTTGGAAGTTTGCATATATATGTCTAAGGCAGAACCTTTGGTTGCAATTTGGAAACACAGCATTCACTGCATACAGTAACCCCTGACACAAACAATATAACAAGTCTAAGCTACATCCTAAAGAAATATGCACCAATGAATTAAATATGCATTCTAATCTACTATAAACACTTGTGCAAAACATAATGAAACTCTAAGCTAATGTAAACACTTCTGCAAAACACATACCTTTTGTCTATCTGACATTATAGTATAAGGTCCAAACTTGCCCACTTCTCCCCCTAGGCAAATTTTCAGTTGGTGTAGAAACCAACACCAACTAGCTTTGTCCTCTTGTCCAACTATGCCAAATGCCAGTGGATATATGTTGTTGTTGCCATCTCTACCAGTGGCAGCAAGGAGTTGAGCACCTGTAGTGAGCTTAATGAAGCACCCATCAACACCTGCATAATCAACATTTCCAAACATTAAATACATTCAAGTGAGAAACAAAATGTAGTACTCTACAATATGTAAATGGTGCACAAGGTTTAGGAACTAACCAATGAATGGCCTACACCCATTGAGAAACCCCTCCCTTGCTCCATTCATGCAAAAGAACATGGCATTGAATCTTGGGCCTGGGTAGGGTATTCTTGCAGTTGGTGTTGGAGTAACAGTAGTGACTATTACTCTGCTCCCAGGGTTTGTGTCCATGATAGTCTGAGCATAGTCTTTAAGCCTAGGATATTGCTTCTTGTGATCTCCTAACACAGCTTCAATAGCTATGTTCTTTGCCCTATATGCCATGCACTTGGGCACATCTACACCATATTTTTCATTGCATGCATCAATTATAGTCTGAATACCAGTAGTTATATCATATCTAAAGAGATGCTCATATTTCTGTGCTAGCCACTTAGCACTAACCCTGGTGGTCTCTGTGGTACTAGGCAAGTGTGTTCTAGTCTCATCTTCTTAATTACAAAGGTTTTCTCCCCTTTTATAACTGCTGCCACCATTAAGAAGTGGCATTGTTTATCTGGACACTCAACAATTATCCTCTAATCTGAATTCCTGTGATACCTGAAATTCCTGGCCTGGGTGATGTGCAAATTCAACAAAGCATCTCTGAATTGATGCTGATCCCTAAAACACAACTTCATACACAGTTGCTCATGTGGTTGCTCCAATTTCTCATTATACCACTTCCTAGCAGGCCTTTTCTTTGCCCTACTCTTCCTTTTATTTGGTAGGACAAAAGAGAGTGGCTCAAAACCATCATCATCACTCTCCCTCAACAACCCCTTCTCTTCTTCATCTGATGATGGTCTGAAATCAGGTTCAACCTCTGGTAGCTCACTACAATGTGACCTAGTAGTTGGGCCTCTTCTAACTAGCAGCTTCTGCTTCTTCTTTACAGGTTCAACTATAGTTTCTTCTTCTTGTTCAAAAGTCCTATCTTGTTCTACCTCAAATGGGTCCTCAACTTCAGTGTCACCCTCATAATGCAGCATTTCTTCCTCTTCTGATTGATCATCATCTGATTCTTCCTCTTGTGCTTCTAGCTCTCTCTGTCTCTTTCCCTCTTCCACCTCTACATCTTCATCATCAACCATGTAATTAGGGTCACTTCCAATTTGACCATCCTCATCAGAGGCATCACTGTCCTCATAAGCCTCAAATCCTTGATATCCCTCTTCTTCTTCTTCCAAAACTGCTTTCAACTTGTCTGTTGCATTTTTGCTTTCTTGTGTGCAAACACCAGCAGGACCAGCAGGGTGATGTGTGCTACATTGACTGTCAAAGACTACTCCTTCCTTATCAACAGCTAAGATAGGAGGCTCACTCAGATCATAAACAAGAGGCTCTTGGTACACCACAGTGGACAAGTCTGGCTTTTCAAAATGCTGGCTCTCAAAATTAGTATCAGGGGGTGGACAAGCCCTGACTAGCAAATTAAGCACCAATTTGTCCTGGATCTTCCTCTTTATCATCTGTAATTCTGCATGACTGTCTACCAAATCCAGCCCTTTCTCTCCTAAAGATGGATTTTCAATGTGAAACAAACAATCATATGCATTAAATCCTTGGGTTTCCATCACTGCAACCAAATTCAGATAAGTAATATCTGAACCACACAGCTTCATCTCCAATGGCTCTCTTGCATCAAAATGGATCCTTACTTCCCAAATGTCTTCATCCAAACTGCAGAACAAATTAAATTTCATGTATTCATTATAATTACTCTTAATTTGCAGAGCAACAGTACAGTACAATGCAATTTAAAGTAACGTGTAAGTCTATTATTTACTAATTGAGCACAATAGCAAAATTTGGAGAGCAACAGTACAGTACAAAACAATTTAAAGTAACAGTACCAGATAGTACAGAACAATTTGGAGAGCCACAATAATCCCAAATTTTTACTGTCATTGAACTAATTTGAGAGTGCAATACACTATGTTACTAGGTTAGTTTAATTGTCCTATACTAGTCACTTCAATTGGATAAAACCTAATCCCCAACTGGATAAAGCAGAAGATGAACAAACCCTAAAAATGCCCAATTGGATAAATCAGAGGAGGAAGAGGACAAGGGTACTTATAGCACGCCGCCAAGTCCATGCGTCAACTCATGGCTGCTGCTAGGGTTCGCCACCCACTGATGCGCCAACCGCAACCGCTGCTCCATGGTGAGTAACATCGACTCCTCGTCGTCGGTCGAGTACGCGGAGCTGGAGTCGTCGCCGCCATCCCAGTCGACGCCAGCCGTTCCGCTAGGAGGCCAGAACGGCATCTCACCACCGCTGTGGACGCCCTCACCGCCGCCTGGCGGAATCGCCGACGCCATGGACTAGGGTTCGAGCGAGGAGGAGGAGGGGAGGGGAATGGTGCGGCCGGGCTGGAACTGGTGCGACCGGACTAGGTTGGAGAGCAGCAGCGCACCGGCTCGTCCTAGTCAGCACGTGGGCACGCGCGGGCACGCGCCGATTGGCCAGCGTGGCACCTGACGGGTGGGCCCGAGTTGTCGGATCGGGCGTCAATACGTATAAATACATGTTTTAGCCTAATTTGCAAAAACTTACACCAAAGTTGGTACTGACACACAAAAATTAGCAATCATGGTACCAATCTACATGTGATGCCCGAATTGTGGTACTTCTGTGCAATTAACTCCCATCCATGGCTAAGGCGGCTCGGATGCGCGCGACGCCTTCCTCTGCCTCCTGTAGCGTGAGGTAAGGGATGCTGGAGGTGGGCTGGGCTGTTTTTCTTGATAGGCCTGGGTCCAGTAGTGTAGGTCCTTTTCTTTTCCCTTTTCTATTTCTTTTTATTTATTTGCTTTTCTTTCACTGTTTGCATTTTTATAGAAATAGCAAATGATTTCTTTCCACAAAGTAATTGGCACATAAATACTAGGCCATATATTAAGGGTGCACACAAGGTTTGGGGTTAACTGGACAATCTTAACTAATTATTTATTTTGAAAAGGCCATTTTATGTGATGTTGGATCATTTATTATTTTCCTAGGAATTGATTTGTGAGTCAAGTGAAGTTAGTTTCAACATGGCAATGAACACGGGAATTTATAGATTTATTCGAGCATTTTGTTTTAATATTTGAAAACTTTTATTGTTTGACTTTGTTTTAGATTTGAAAATTTCAACCGGTTTCGAACCAACGCGAGTTTAAGAACAGTAATCGTGGTGACATGGCACTATTAGAAGGGGATTACTGTAGCTTAGTTATCCGGGCGTCACAAAAATATACCAGAGGGGAGTCTCGTGGGCCCCACGAGGGTGGGGGCGCGCACACCCCCCTGGGGCGCGCCCCTGTGCCTCGTGGACTACCCGTGGGGCCCCTAACTTGTTCTCGACTCCAACCTCTCCTATAAATACCCAAACCTCCAGAAATAACCTAGATCGGAAGTTCCCCCGCCGCAAGCCTCTGTAGCCACGAGAAATCAATCTAGGCCCTCTCTGGCACCCTGCCAGAGGGGGCCATCATTACCGGAGGCTATGGAGGAGGATCCCGGAGGGTGCCGGTGTCAAAACCGGCGGATCTCGGGTAGGGGGTCCCGAACTATGCGTCTAAGGCAGATGGTAATAGGAGGCGGGGCACACAATGTTTACCCAGGTTCGGACCCTCTTGATGGAGGTAATACCCTACGTCCTGCTTGATTGATCTTGACGATATGAGTATTACAAGAGTTGATCTACCACGAGAACGTAGAGGCTAAACCCTAGAAGCTAGCCTATGATTATGATTGTTGTTGTCCTACGGACTAAACCCTCCGGTTTATATAGACACCGGAGGGGGCTAGGGTTACACAGAGTCGGTTACAAGGGAGGAGATCTACATATCCGAACTGCCAAGCTTGCCTTCCACGCAAAGGAGAGTCCCACCCGGACATGGGACGAAGTCTTCAATCTTGTATCTTCATAGTCCAATAGTCCAGCCAAAGTATATAGTCCGGCTGTCCGAGGACCCCCTAATCCAGGACTCCCTCAGTAGCCCCTGAACCAGGCTTCAATGATGACGAGTCCGGCACGTAGATTGTCTTCGGCATTGCAAGGCGGGTTCCTTCTCCGAATACTCCATAGAGGATTTTGAACACAAGGATAGTGTCCGGCTCTGCAAAACAAATTCCACATACCACCGTAGAGAGTATAATATTTCCACAAATCTAATGTGCTGACAACTTTTCATAACGTGACATCACACCATGGCCCGGTCATTATTCGAACCGTTTTCTCAACCAACTACTACACATATTGCGAGGCGGTTTTCTTGGCACGTCTTGTCGAAGCAGAGATCGTGTCCCCTCATCATGGGATTCTCATTAATACTGGTGTGGGTAACCCAACCGCGCCTGCTGGTGTGACTCCTCGATTTTAGGAAAGTTCCAAATGGGCATGCGGAGGACGCTTGATATTCGCCCTCTTTATAAAGGGGCCAAGGCCTGTCCTTTTCTTCTCGCACTCAATCCTTCCCCTCACCTCGAGTTCCAACACCCAAGGCTCAGGCTACGCGCTTCGGACCTTCAACCATGTCCGGATCCAGCCTTCGAGGTCGTTAGATGGCCTCCTTTGTCACAGGGGGGGACATCAAGAAGCTAAGGGAAGCCAGGTACCTGACCGCCGAAATCTCGCACAGGCTGCCCGCTCAAGGTCAGGTCATCCCCACTCCCGAACCCAACGAGAGCGTCGTATTTGTTTCCCACTTCCTTCGAGGGCTAGGTTTTAGTCTTGATCCCTTTGTCAGAAGGCTCATGTTCTATTACGGGCTCGATTTCCATGATCTAGCCCCGGATTCCGTCCTTCACATCTCATCGTTTATCGTCGTGTGTAAGGCTTTCCTCCGCATCACCCCACACTTCAGCTTATGGCTCAAGACCTTCACTGTGAAGCCGAAGATGATCGATGGGCGACACGCAGAATGTGGAGGTGCCATAATAAGCAAAGGCGCCGACGCTCCATGGCCGAAGGGTTCCTTCCCGGAGGTGTCCAACTTATGGCAGCGGGAGTGGTTTTACATCACAGCTCCCCGAAGTACCAAGTGGGTAGCCACCCCCGCTTTCCGCACTACAAAAAAAAGACACATCCGTGACATTTTGGGCCGAACAAAATTTTTTTATGTCATAAATATGACACATCTATGAAGATAATTGTGACATAACCCGGTATCATCATAGATGTGGTGGGCTCCTACTTCTATGACAAAAAATCATGACGGAAAATGGGCTTTTCATCCTGGGAGGGCCGGAGATGCAGCTGCATGACATTCTTTGGTCCGTCCATGACGGAAAAAACCATGGTAGAAGCGAGGGGGAGGAAAATTTCGGGGAGTTCCCGGTTACGGTGGGAGGTCGGGGGCCGAGCGATGCACGTTTCTCTCGTATACGTACGCGCGTGTGTGCGAGGCGTTGGCTCTAACTAAACCCGAGCGAGGCGTTGGGCTCTAACTGAACCCGAGCGATTGCACTGCAGGCTACACGTTACTGAACCCGAGCGATCGATCGATGGCTGTTAACTGAACCCGATCGAGCGATTCCTTCGCTACTGCTGCTAACTGAAGCTGATCGATGGGATGAACAGTGAGCGTTGCGCGTGCGGGGGGGTGGGGGGGTTGGATGAACAGTGAGCGGTGGCATTGCCTCTGGATGAACAGGACCCCGTGGTGTGGTGGAGGGCTGGATGAACGGTAGACGATGGAGGGGTGCCCGTGGAGGGGTGGATGAACAGGACCCCGTGGTGTGGAGGGCTGGATGAACAGTAGACGGTGGAGGGGTGGTTGAACAGGACCCCGTGGTGTGGAGGGCTGGATGAACAGTAGACGGTGGAGGGGTGCCCATGGAGGGGTGGTTGAACATGACCCCGTGGTGTGGAGGGCTGGATGAACAGTAGACGGTGGAGGGGTGGTTGAACAGTAGCTGGTGGAGTAGCGCGCAGTGGAGGCTGGATGAACAGGAGCCCGTGGAGGCTGGAGGAGGTCGACGGTGGAGATGAACAGTATCCCGTGGAGTCCCATTTTGCAGTACGCCACACCCCTCCTGATGAACAGGATCCCCGTTTCGACCGTAGCGCTCCAACACAAGTCTGTTTCCTCCGTTTTGCGGTACGCCACACCCCTCCCGATCAACAGGACCCCCGTTTCGACGGTAGGAGGTCCGTTTCCTCCGTTTTGTGGTACGCTAGACCCCTCCCGATGAACAGGATCCCGTTTCGAACGTGGCCGGTCGAACACATGGCCGTTTCCTCCGTTCTGCGGTACGCCAGGCCTCGTTTCCATCGCCTGTTCCGTCCAAGCCCTCCCGATGAACACGACGCATTCCGTTGCCTCCCCATGAACACGACGCATTCCGTTGCCTCCCCATGAACACGACGACGACGCTGTTTCTCCGTTCCCACCCAGCCATGTACACGACAATTGTGACAAAACCCGATATCATCATAGATGTGGTGGGCTCCTACTTCTATGACAAAAAATCATGACAGAAAATGGGCTTTTCGTCCTGGGAGGGCCGGAGACGCAGCTGCATGACATTCTTTGGGCCGTCCATGACGGAAAAAACCATGGTAGAAGTGAGGGGGAGGAAAATTTCGGGGAGTTCCCGGTTACGGTGGGAGGTCGGGGGCCGAGCGATGCGCGTTTCTCTCGTACACGTACACGCGTGTGTGCGAGGCGTTGGCCCTAACTGAACCCGAGCAAGGCGTTGGGCTCTAACTGAACCCGAGCGATTGCACTGCAGGCTACGCGTTACTGAACCCGAGCGATCGATCGATGGCTGTTAACTGAACCCGATCGAGCGATTCCTTCGCTACTGCTGCTAACTGAAGCTGATCGATGGGATGAACAGTGAGCGTTGCGCGTGCGGGGGGGTGGGGGGGTTGGATGAACAGTGAGCGGTGGCATTGCCTCTGGATGAACAGGACCCCGTGGTGTGGTGGAGGGCTGGATGAACGGTAGACGATGGAGGGGTGCCCGTGGAGGGGTGGATGAACAGGACCCCGTGGTGTGGAGGGCTGGATGAACAGTAGATGGTGGAGGGGTGGTTGAACAGGACCCCGTGGTGTGGAGGGTTGGATGAACAATAGACGATGGAGGGGTGCCCGTGGAGGGGTGGTTGAACAGGACCGCATGGTGTGGAGGGCTGGATGAACAGTAGACGGTGGAGGGGTGGTTGAACAGTAGCCGGTGGAGTAGTGCGCGGTGGAGGCTGGATGAACAGGAGCCCGTGGAGGCTGGATGAACAGGAGCCCGTGGAGGCTGGAGGAGGTCGCGGTGGAGATGAACAGTATCCCGTGGAGTCCCGTTTTGCGGTACGCCACACCCCTCCCGATGAATAGGACCCCCGTTTCGACCGTAGCGCTCCAACACAAGTCCGTTTCCTCCGTTTTGCGGTACGCCACACCCCTCCCGATCAACAGGACCCCCGTTTCAACCGTAGGAGGTCCGTTTCCTCCGTTTTGTGGTACGCCAAACCCCTCCCGATGAACATGATCCCGTTTCGAACGTGGCCGGTCGAACACAAGGCCGTTTCCTCCGTTCTGCGGTACACCAGGCCTCGTTTCCATCGCCTGTTCCGTCCAAGCCCTCCCGATAAACACGACGCATTCCGTTGCCTCCCCATGAACACGACGCATTCCGTTGCCTCCCCATGAACACGACGATGACGCTATTTCTCCGTTCTGACTCAGCCATGTACACGAGCCCTGGCTGTACGTATGCGCGAGTAGGCGTTCGAGACCCCGCCCGTATGTACACATACGTGGCCATATTTTCTTTCTTGCACCTTGGCCGCTGTACGTACGTGTAAATGCTACGTGCGTGCCTCTACTACGACACGTGCGCGCCTCTACATCGATTAGTATGTACGTACATGTTCGCGACAAGATTGACAACATTACGTACGCTTCGACCAGGTGTGTCCCAACTGTCAGGCACTTCCTTGCCTGCGAAGATGTAGCTGGTGGGTCCCAGCAGTCAGGGGGCGAATCATTTCTTTTGCCCGGACACACTTCCTTGCATGCGAAGATATAGCTGGTGGGTCCCAGCAATCAGGGGGAAACGTTTTTTTTCACGAAATAGGGTGGCCCGTCCGGTGGGTCCCGCTGTCAGGTGGAGGAATAATTATTTTGCATGTAATAAGGAGACACTTCCTTGCTACGGCCGTGGACCCAGCTGTCAGCCTCTCCACGTACAGTCCACGTCCGATGGAAGCCGTTCCTTGACCACGTTGACCACGCCGCGCCGAGAGCACCAGGGCGGTGGACGACGACGAGGACTAGGAAGGGGACGACGCGGAGCCGGGGAAGACGCGGCAGTGGATGCCCACGCGTAGAGGAGTACGAGGGTTCACTGGTTCGCTGCGGTGTGAGGCTGCCGTCGCCGCAGAATAACAGGGGGTGTGGGTGAGTAGAGGGATGGCCTGACCAGCGGTGGGAGTAGTAGGGGGCGGTGAGGCCTCCGCTGCATCGCAGCCGGCCACGAGAGGTAGGAGCACGAGGCACAACCGATGCTGGTTTGGGCAGCTGGAGTAAGAAGACCAGAGGTTAAAGAAGCACTACGGCCATTGGATGGACATCATACGGTCACCTGAGCTAGAATCGTGCATATTGACTAAGTTGACAAAGCCCTCCGTCCCCGTCAACTTAGTAGGCCCACAAGTCAGCCTCCCACCAAGGTGGGTCCCAGCTAGCAGGGGGTATTCATTTTTTTGAGCGTAATAAGGAGGCACTTCCTTGCGTGCGAAGATATAGCTGGTGGGTCCGAGCTGTCACCGGCGGTAACGTTTTTTCGTGAAATACAGAGGCCTTTTCAGTGGGTCCCTGATGTCAGGTGGAGGAATCATTATTTTGCGCGTAATAAGGAGGCATTTACTTGCGTGCGGCCATGGACCCAGCTGTCGGCCTCTCCACGTACAGTCCACTTCAGATGCATGTCGGTCGTTGACCACGTTGACCAGGCCGCGCCGAGAGCACCAGGGCAGTGGACGACGGCGAGGCCTAGGAAGGGAACGACACGGAGGCAGGGAAGACTCGACAGTTGTTTCCCACGCGGAGGGGAGTACGACTGTATGAGGGTTTACTGGTTCCTCTGCCATCGCCGGAGAATAACAGCAGGTGTGGGTGAGTAGAGGGATGGCTAGGCCAGCGATGGGAGTACGGTGGGGTGGTGAGGCTTGCGCGGCAGCAGAGCCGGCCGTGGGGAGGAGGGAGCAGGCAGTCCCGCCGGCGCTTGTTTGAGCGGCTGGAGCAGGAAGAGCAGAGATTGAAGAAGCACGACGGCCGTTGGATGGCCATCCAACAGTCACTGCTTGTGCGTCAACCTTTTTTTAGGAAAGCCTCAAATCCGTGGAAAACAGCATACAACCCATCTGCCATTATTTCTAATAATTTACAGCCCATTTGCTAATTATTAAGGTTTTTTTGGAGCCCATATTCTTTTTGTTAGCATTACAGCCCATATTGTGGCCGCGGTTAAAAAATTATATGAAATTTTGCATATTTCGGTGCGGTCCGAACTGTTTTTAATCCCAAAATTTCGACTCACATTCAAACTAATTTTAAAAATAAATGTATATCAATATAAAATCCAACAAATTCTCCACGCATAAAAATTAATGTAATTTCAAATCTCGAAATGAAGAAAAGATAATTGAAACTAATTGCCTGTTTGATGTGTTTTAAAAATGTACAGCCCATTTCTCATTACTGATGGGCCATTTTCTCGGCTAGCCGAATGAAAGCTCTCCTCATCTTGAAAGATTTGCAGCCCAACAGGCCTGACAAAGCGACTTACTTGGGAAATCACAAAAAAACTGGGCTGTGGTCGGGGACCCAGCTGTCAACCTCTCCACGTACAATACTCTTCCGATGGAATGTCGTTGACCACGTTGACCACGCCGCGCCGCGAGCACCACGGCGGTGGACGACGACGAGGCCTAGGAAGGGGACGACGCAGAGCCGGGGAATACGCGACAGTGGATGCCCACACAGAGAGGAGTACAAGGGTTCACTGGTTCGGCTGCGGTGTGAGGCTGTCGTCGCCGCAGGGCCTGGCTAGCGGTGGGAGTAGTAGGGGGCGATGATGCCTCGTCGACAGCATAGCTGGCCACTGGAGGCAGGAGCAGGCGGTCTCCCCGGCGCTGGTTTGGGCGGCTGGTGTAAGAAGAGGAGCGATTGAAGAAGCAGCAGGACCGTTCGATTCAAATCCAACGGTTACTGCTGCTAGAATCGTTTGTTGACTAAGTTGACAAGCCCTGCGTACGCGTCAACTTAGTAGGCCCATAGGTCAGCCTCCCAACTAGTGCGCCCCAGATGTCAGTGGGAGGAATCATTTTTTTCGCGTAATAAGGAGCTAGTTGATTACGCGCGGCCAGGCCAGCAGAAGGAGTAGGGTGGGTCGGAGAAGCCTGCGCGGCATCACAGCGGGCCACAAGAGGAGGGAGCAGGCAGTCCCGCTGGCGCTAGTTTAGGCGGCTGGAGCAAGAAGATCAGAGATTGAAGAAGCACGTCGGCCGTTGGATGGACATCCAACACTAACTGCTGCTAGAATCATGTGTTCACTAACAAAGCCTTGCGTAAATAAGTCAGCCTCGAAATCTGTGGCGTGTACAACCCATTTGCTATTGTTTTTATAATTTTTACTCATTTTCTAATTCATATGGAATTTATTGCAGCCCGTTTTCCATTTTTAGAATTGCTGGTCATTTTCTGGTCAGTACCAGGGTCAAAAAATTAACTAAATATGTGGGAAATTTTGAAAATTCGCAAATTTTGCTGGGGAACGAAATATTCTTAATCCAAAAATTAATAGCCATACTAAAACAAATTTAAAAATAAATTAGTACTATGTCATGTTAAATCCAATGAAATACGTATAAGATATCAGTGAAGAACAAAAACAAAAAAAGAAACTTATATCCCATTTGCTATAATTTTTTTGGAATTTTCAACCCCTTTTGATATTACTTTTAACAGACATTGACCATACTCTTTTGCCTGATGAAAGAAACCGCGCTGCCATCATGATCCTTGCCGTCGGTTATCTCCTGGTTAATCAGATAATTCAGTCCGACAAACAGAGAGCGTGTACCAAGGCTACTTACCAGCCTCCAGTCAAAAATTCCTGAAGGCCCAAAGAAGCTGGGATCCTGCTCAAAGACCTAGCAGTGACTGTGATTGTATTCCGCGAAACAACACGTCCGGTACGTGCGAACGATCATCAATCTTTCGCCGTCGTCTGATCGAGCCAGGAACCACCTGCAACTGCCATGCCGCTTTTCTTTGAAAGGTTCTGAGATTGGGAAGGGTAGGGACACCAGGCGGCCTACAACATCATATCAAGTTGGAGTCAAATAAAAAAGGGCTCTTGGTTTAGTCAATCTTAAGAACAGCACGTTATGAGCATGAATATTTTTTCAGCAAATGTTGATAGTAATATAAGCAAGCCATCATGATATCATAGGAAAGTAACATACTATTGTAATAGCCGTTTGTAGCGATGACTGGAGTAGGCCAGCAATACGTCCAGCCATAGAAGGAGTCGACAGCGTAAATGAAGCCCTTGTGTTCAATGGCATCAGAAAACCATGGAGGATGTATGATCCTGCGATGGACGTGCAGATTTATCCACTTACCGCAGTGACCTGTTAGATAGGCGAGACCGCGGTTGAAGAACGCAATTAGCCTGAAGTCTTTATAATTCGCAGATCTTGTGGGCACTTGGCAGATTACAACCTTGAGCAAATCAAACTTGGTATCATGTTGGCTACTGTAAGATTCCGAGTATTCTGGGCCGCGGTGCCAAAGCAGTGCAGTGTTAATCGAAGGAAGGGGGATCAATCGCCGGGTGTAGACCTCCACGAGCATCCAGCTGCCGCGACCGTCGACGAGCACCATCCAAGACGTGTTCATGCCGACCCAGTACATACCATTAATGTAGTTGAGGCTGACGGGGATTGGATCGCAGTCAAGGGGGTTGATGCTCGCCACCCTACGATCGTTATGCTGCGTGACGCGCCATTTCTGAAGATTAGGCGGCATCAGCAAGCAAGGAGCTGGCTTAAAAAGCTCCGTCCTGAGGGCTTTGAGTAAATGGTACAACCCCGACGAGCACGCGGCGAGCGGCATGGTAGTGAGATTGTCCACATGCGAAACAATGAGCTTGATTACCTCTGTGGGGAGCGAATTCCAGCCACTCTTTCGGCGGACGCTGCTTGGTTCTGCCATTGTTAGTGCTTGGGTTTCAGACGAGGGGGGGGGGGAGGCGCCTTAGCGGGGATGGAAGATTGGACGAGATTATGTGCGGACAAAGATGGAGAAGCGAATATGTGCTACGAGAAGTGGACAGGTGATGATGACTACAGCACGCCGCTTGACTTACGAGACACATACCAGCAGCGCAGGGTCATGTCGATGCCAGACAACTTGCTTGAGTGATCACAGTACTGGTACTCCCTACAATGCTATGCCCTAACTTGCTTGAGTAGAGTAGTAGAGTAGGACTCTGCTCTACTACTAGCACCGGAGGAGTAGTATATTATAATCTAAAATAGTTACAAACTTCAATGCCTGAGCATGGAACGACTATGAACCATGCTCAAAGACCGTGTCTACGTGGTGTTTGGACATGGGCGACAACCTCAACGCCAACGGTGCAGCTCCCGTTGCACCGTATGTGTTTCTTTCCTTCATGTTCGAAATCGTGGTAAAATTCATGTTTCTACTATGTATCCTACTACTATGTTAGTCCACATGATTAGTTGCGAACGACGACTTCTTCCCCGACCTCGGCAACCTCATCCTCGATGACATGGGCGACAACGTCAACGCCGACAACCAGTGAGATACAGGGTGTAGGAAGCAGTTTGGGAATTTGCATGCCTTTCCAACCAGTGAGATACTCCGTACAAAGTACGACAGAGAAATAACCACAGAGAAGGAAGCTAAAAGTAAACAATCAAACAAGCATTTTTGCTTTTGTTTTGCATTGAATCGTTTCACAACCTTGACTAGTGCTGTTTTTCTACTTTTACAAAAACCGCATCGTAATGTTAAAACGTGCATTTGCACATACATAAGTAATAGTAGTACTCCCTCCGTCTAGGTAAGTCTTCCCTCCTTCTTGGTCACGGTGCACAACCGAAGATGACTTATTGACATGGACGAAGGGAGTAGCACAGTCTGCAAGCATATATCGAGAGAGACGTGTGGTGCGATAGTGGAAAAAAATTACTCGTATATGAGACCAAGTCTCACGGTTAGCAGGTGAGACCCGTCCTGATGGATGACACATGGATTTTAAGTGGGGGGTGGGGGATGCTTTGTGATTTGTGAATGCCATGTGTCATCCATCAGGATGGGTCTCGCGTGAGACCTGGTCTCATAGAATTCTTTTCCTGCGATAGTATATAGTAAAGTTTGTGCTATATGCACGTACTTGCAAAATGCGTACGAATACACAAGGTTTCCAAACTTTCCCTTTTACATACATAATTAAGGACGCTAAAAATTCCTGAACGTTCGGGATTTATCATTTGTGTCCCAAAACTAATGAGATCGCCTTACGAAACAAAAATTATACTCCTCCTAAAAGCCATGGCGCTCGCAGGAGCGCTTGCGGCGCGCCACGAGTGCCCTGGTGTGCGGCTGTTTCCCAGCGCGCCGACAGAACGCCTCTTCCTCAGCCTTGCAACTCACAAGGTGCTGATTGGTGGCTTGTCGGCGGGCGAGCGTGATCTCACTAGTGTGGTGATCCGGCGCCAACAGGTACTCCTCCTCGCTGGAAGCGTGCACCCGGTCCACGTACCGCCAAGAGTAGATGAGGCGCTTGGGCCCGACTGTAATCAGGGCATCGGCACGGGCGTCCTCCGCCACCCTCACGGCCCTCGCATGAGCCTTCTGCCAAAGAGCCAATTGCCTGACTCTCTCGGACGCGACATAGGCCTCCCAGGCAGCTTGTTCCACGATGCGCTTCTCTTCCTCGGCCTTCTTCTCCGCCTCTATTTTGGCGCGCTCTGCTGGAGGCAAAGCCTACCACAAGGCGACATCCATTTCTTTCCAAAGCTCCTCAAGGACGGGGGGCTCGGCGGGCGGCGCGGCGTTCTCCTCGTAGCAGGGAGCCGAAACGTCCTCCGGCGTGCGTGCTGGCGAGACTGGGAACGCCGACGCATCCACCTCGACGCGTCGCGGCGAGGAGAGGAACGTCGACGCGTCCTCCTCGACTAGTGGCGGTGAGGAATGGAACGGCGACGCGTCGCGTAGCGGCGAGGAGCAGAACACCGATGCGTCCTCCTCGACTAGTGGCGGCGAGGAACGGAATGACGACGCGTGACCGTCCGCGCGGTGCAGCGAGGGGATCCTAGGGCTTGGGAGGGGCGATGCCATGGTGGTCGACGTGAGAGGGAGGGGGAGGAGATAGCGATGAACGTGAACGTGAGGGGGGGGGGAGATAGCGATGTCGTGGGAGGCACAGTATTTATAGCGAGCAATGGCACACCTACATAAGATATGGACTGAGCTTCACTGACTTAACTGCCGGTCCAGTTGCGTCACTGACATGTGGGCCAGACCCCTGTTGGGCCCATATGTCAGTGACCGAATGCACCTACAATTAAGTAACAACTACGTGGGCATATTTGTTGGAGTAAATTACGGGGGAGTGAAGGGGTGGAAATATTGCTGGTCACAACGGATTGGACGAGCGTGGGGGGAGGAGAGTCATGCATGCATTTTTTTCACACGGGGTGGAGTGGTGGGACCGCCGGAGGGAGAAGGAGAGTTTGGCAGGCATATTGTTTCACACATGGAGAGGAAAAATTTTGGAGACGAACGGGCTTCCTGCAGGTATGGGGAACGGTGCATAATAAGTCATCTTGCATGTCGGGCTAGGTATAGTCTCAAGTCATTAAAAGCAAACACACCCCACACATGTTCATATTTCAAGGTGCACTAAATTATTGCATGCGATGATTAAGGCTGACCATAATGGTGGTATCTTAGCTGGTATCATGCACACGGGAATAGCAAACATGCTGATGTGGCAAAGAATTAAAGAAGAGAGGGGGGTTAGAGTAACTAGAGTTCATGCATGCATTGGTAAACACATTTTTTGTGGAGAACGACAGCACTAGTGAGTACTTTTGCAGACTTCAAAAACTATTCCACAATGTGTCAACATTCACAATGTCAAATCAATATTTTTACACTCATTATAAAACATAGTTCTTATACTATTACTAGTTGAGTACTCATTATAATCAGTACTCCCTCTGTCTAGGTGAGCAAGTCATCTTATATTGTGCACTATGACCAAGGAGGAGGGGAAAACGAGAGATCTTAATGTTTATAATCAGTACTCCCTCCGTCTAGGTGAGCAAGTCATCTTAGATTGTGCATTGTGACCAAGGAGGAGGGGAAAACGAGAGATCTTAATGTTTATTTGCTAATTAATAGCATTGCATGCAATGAACTAACCACTGCATGTCGTGTTTGGTAGTCTCAAGTCATTAAAAGCGTGCACACCGACATCTCCTATTGGTTGATATGTCAAGAAACAAGAAACGAGGTAGAAGTGAATGCACCGCGCCTAAGTGTTTTGGGAGTATTGTAGATATTGTTATTTTTAGTATAAATTTGGTCGTGGGATTTCATTGATGCTTGTCAAAGTGTTGACAGGTCTGCTATGCGTGACCTGAAGACGAAAGCGTTGAGCATCTCGAAGTTGATCAACAATCTTCAATTGTCAAAGATTAGCCGTTCGGCCAATAAGGTGGCACACTTAATCGCTAAGTATAGCTTTGACAATAGATTAGATGGTATTCTTGTAAATAACGTACCGCCCTGTGTGGTGAATATTGTATTGAATGAATGTACTGGTGTGGCTGGTTAATTAATATAAGGTGGTGTTCAAAAAAAGTATAAATTTGGTCAAACACTTTGCAAACGGTTGACAGGAGTAAAAAGGACCAGAGGGAGTATCATGAATGCGGAGTAGGCAAAAAAATTGCTTGTCTAAAAAAGGCAAAAATAATTGCTCATTTATAGCCGGTCGAAGTCTCAAAGGGCACGACCGCGCGGGGGAGGCGAAGGTCGTGGGAGGCACGACGTTTGACATAATTAAGTGAAGTTACATCCACGCGCCGACATGGCGTGCGAACAGGCAGAAGCTATACCGCTAGGCCTACGATATGGGTCTAGTAGACATGACATCTAGTGGGTCCCGCATAGTTCTCGAGAACTCTTTGAGGGCTTGCAGCCGTTTATCGACCAGGCAAGCCAGAAACCCCATGCCGTTCGTATGCCCTACTCGTCCCCGTCTTCTACCTTACAACAGTTCGCTCCCAGTCATCCCGTCCTTTCACATTAGTTCGCTCCCAGTTTTTTTTGCGGGGTACAAAAGTTCAACTTATCCTAACCCTCCTCCAAAATCCATAGCCTCCCAAATCTCCATGGTCGCCGCTGAGTACCAGGTTAGAGCCATCACCGGCGATCAGTTCATCGTCATCTACACACGTGGATCCGAGACGGTGAAAGCATGGCTTGCTCACTTCCTACACATGTTCAACAGTTCAACGGATGAGTGGGTCGCTGGGCTAGATGTTGAGTACACCACAGTCCTGGGATGAGAGAAGGATCTAAAGTACGAAGGGAGGAAGAAGCCCGCCGTGATCCAGGTTTGCGTACATAACGTTTGCTTGTTCTACCACATATGCCATGCCGACGTCGAGTGCCAGGATTTTAAGAACTTCCTCAAGGACAAAAGAGTGAAATTCGTTACTGTAGGCTTTAAGAACGACAGTGATGTCCTACGTCGGACAGGTCTCGTTGTAGGCCAGCCCTTCGATCTCTAGAAGGAAAGCCTGGTGTCCTCCTCTCAACCTTCAATGCTGACCCTGGCAGCAGCCATGATTGATCCTTCGTACGCTAAACTGAAGAAACCTCATCACGAGTTTCATCATGCATGGGAGTCGAAGATATTAGATGAAGATCACATCATGTACGCAGCAATGGATGCCTACCTTTGTTTAAATATCTACAAAGGTTGGATGAAGAAGCAGAGCCCAGTGTCCGCTTCAAGCAAAGAAGCGTCGGCGAAGAGGAAGAGGAAGAGGGACGAGGACGAAGTCGAGGACGTGGACTCGGACTCCAAGTAGGTGGTAGTGCCGTTGCTCATGCTGGTTCTACTACAGTGTCAAGCGGACTAGCTGCTTATTAGTTTATTTTCAAGGGTGTGTTGTGCTGAGGCCCCAGCAGAACTATGGGGCTGTTTGGATTGTGACTATCTTTGCCATATGTTGCCACATGATTTTTCCCACATTTGTCACACTTGCCTTACTTGAGTTGCTCAAATTGTTAGCCATACTTTGGCTTGCCTAAGGGAATCTTGCCACACTTTTTGTGTCTATGACATGCGGGGTTCACTGCTCATAAAAAATTCCTTGTCTCAAGTGTGGCTAGAACCAAACACCTACCTAACTTGGTCAAACTTTCCTAAGGTTAGGTGTGGCGAAGTGTGGCAATGTGTGGCTAGGAACCAAACAACCCCTATGTTTATGTTCTTTCTCGTTATATGAACTCTTTAGTACGTACAGTAGTACTAGTACTATGTCTTACTACTGTTCTTCTTGCAGTTGGTACTACTGCTCATATCTTCGTGTTCCTACTATACTTAATAAATTCGTACTAGTAGTATAATTTGGGCCAGTCGATTTGTGAAAGAAGTTCGACAGAGCGAAGGAAAAGACGGCAGAAGAGGTGGAAGAAGCCCTTCTAGCTGGCGGAGGAAGAAGATGGCTAGAAGGGCTTCTTCCACTTAGGCAGCGCTTTTATTAGTTACTAGCTTATGTTCTTGCCCATTATGACCAGCCTTAGTACCACGGCCACGATACGGAATCCTGTGCAAGCGCGTGAACCGTGGCCGCGCGGTCGATCGAACGGTGCGTCACTGTGTCATGCTCGAAGGACATCCACCGAACCTTTTTGTGTGTGTGAAAACAATCCTCGAATATTACTCAACTTTTCTTTTTCCTGTGAAAGTTCTTGACGCTGCAATATTTCCATATATTTGAATTTAGCTCCAGTTCGTGTTTATTTGGATTTGGACGTTTTAGGTGTGCCCTAGTTTTTTTAATACTGATTTTGTGTGTGTGATTGAGAGAGAACGTGTGTATGTGTCCATATGTGTGTTGTGGCAGAAGGGCAATGTGGAGACGGTGTGCATGTGATACAGAAATAGAGAGGTGTGAATGTGCAAATGATCGTGCATGAGTGAGACATAGACCGATGCCGATATGTTGTGTATACATGAGAGAACGGTCTTCTAGTTTACTTGTGTGTGTGTGAGAGAGAGAGAGAGAGAGAGAGAGGGAGAGAGAGACAGAGAGAGGAGCATCCGTAACACAACAACCATCTCTCTCGATTCTCCCGTCCCTCGCACGGTCGCATGAAACACATGCATCAACGCACACATTTTGACACCCTAACCCGACCCCTGCCCACCTCAAGGCCCGCACAATCTCTTCGTGAATACCCATTTCTCTCCTTAGGTTTGTTTTCTCTCAATATCTGACACACACACACACACACACACACAGAGAGAGAGAGCCACGCATCACAACACACACACACACACACTCCCCCGAACACACAATTCATCCCCATCCAAGGTTATACGGCGACCAATCTCGCTTGTGCTTCTTTGCACCCAAACATACACAACACCTCAATCTTCAAAGAGGGCAACGAGCAGATCGAAGACGGCGACCACACCGCGCTAGAGAATGGGGGGTCATTTGGAAGCAGGGTGATGTGACGACGGCTGACTTACTCCTCCCCCCACCCTCTCTCTCTCTTGCACAAAATTCCCAATCCCTCTCTCCCCCGCACAAAATTGTCAATCCCTCAACCCACGAGATCCTTCCCTTCTCATCCATGTTTTTCCTGCTCTCTCATCAAACATGTTGTCTCTTCTCCTTCCACGTATACAGAATCCAGATGCACACGCATCTCATGTATATTACATGTATGCATCTTTCTCACAGACCTAACTTCTTCCTCTCTCTTTCTCTCTCTATCTCTCTCTCTCTCTCTGTCTCGTTAGGTTTGTCTCCTACTCTCTCGTCCACATACATACAATCTTTCCCTCCCTATCTGCTCCATCTTCAAAAGCTCTCTCTGCACGTTTCATTCACACATTGGGATATGTCAAAATGCTGCTTCTATAATGGCTGATGTAGAGTTATGGTTGTTCTTGTTGCATCCTACAAAGTAATAACTATGAAATGCATTTAGATTCTCATTTGATTGGGATTATGTGAGTTTGAGCATGTTGTGAAGTACTATAGACCTTGTATACATCTTGCGATTCGACAATGATTGTAACTATTGAATTGTATAGACCATTACATTCGAAGTCAATAGCCTAATATATTTATTTCACATTTCAACAAATGATTATTTCACTACAAACTAAGAAAACAAATGTGTACTCCCTCTGTTTTTATTTAAGTCCGTGTATTAGCATTGGTTAAAGTCAAGTTTTGTAAACTCTCAGAAAGCTTATAACAAAAATATTAACATATACAATAACAAATAAATACCATTAGATTCATTATTGAATGTACTTTCACATCATACATATTTGTTATGGTAAATGTTTATATTTTTCTATAAACTTGGTCAAACTTTAGGAAATTTGACTTCGGTCAAACCTAATATGCAGAGTTTACTACTACTACTCGCTAGTTGCTTAGCCGAATCACTCAACACGCCACACGGGGAGTCCAGTGTCACAAAATTTTGAGGTCGGCGGGAAAATCTCCCGCGACCCTGATTCGAGCAGTGGGAAGTTACCATCATAGCCTTCGGAACAGGCCTACAGATGACGCTTGGTAGGGGGCTGTTTTCGTAACTTCAGGTTCACCCTACCCAGCCAACCCCACCCCGGCACCCAGAGTAGTACACCTGAATACTCCCCAATTTCTATCCCCACCAAAAAATAGACTTCTCCACGGCACCGCAGCCTTCGTGCTCCTCCCCTTTACATCAGCGCACTCGTCCACCGCAGCGCATCTGCCTAATCGATGAACTCGTACGTCGCACTTGAGCCGGTCCACCGTCGTCGTCGTACACGGAGCCTCTTCCCCGGCATCGTCTTCCACGGTCTCGTATCTGCTTCCCAGAAGCCGACGCCAAGCGCAGAAGGACCACCGTCGTGGACAATGAACTGACTCCCGTTGCCGACCATGACTCACAGAGGCCACGGCGACCATCGTTCTCCTCCTTGATTGGTAATGTGTGTATTCAATCACTTAGCAGTACATGTGCAGTTCCAATTTCGTTCATACCTACCCTTCAAATTTCCTGGGTGCTATTGTTCCCGTAAAAGTAATTGGTTATAGCCTCCATTGTCCAACAGAATATTAGCTTGTAATTGTGCGTCGCTCCTGTATCGCGCTGTGCTTGGGTAGGTTTTTCATCTGCAACCAGTAGTGTGGCAAATGATGGAAATGTTTTTAGAACTAGCAAAATTCCCATGCGTTGCACGCATCAAGATGCATTTGTATGAGTAGTTTATCTTGTTGGAGATGCTCTAACATGGCAGACGAGTGCTTTAATGTTGCCCACAAGATGCGCGAGTATTACTAGTAGTATATTTTTCTTGCCATGTTGAGATTTTAAAACCACGAGTGCGAACATGCAGAGGAGCAATGAAGATCAAACACGGGATATTCGGGACATCTTCAAGGAGCGTGGCAAGTTAAAGAGGAGCTGCACCGAACCTGTAAAACGAGCTTTGGTAAGTAACACCCTTTCAATTACTTCCATGTAGCCTCGTGTTCTTTGATGTGTATATGTTGTAGTTTCTGGTTCTCTTAAGCGTGGTGTTCTTTGATGTGTAATAAGAAGAGTCTTAATCGTCCTAATGCTTTCATTTTTAGCTTGATGTAGGAAGTGGGTGTTCTCACCTTGTAGTCTGTTTTTATTTATTTATTCCTTTTGAATTCACTTCTCCGAGTTCTGTTTATCTGGCTTCTACTAAATGGATCTAGGTTGCTCTGAGTATTGATCTAAAAAAGAAGTAAGTTCATGTCAGGATGCAGTTCCTGCGAGGAGGGAAGTATGGTCAACCTCGAGATCATGTTTCCAAAATGAGGCTGGATTACACACAAGGTGCCAGTTCCCTAATGATGTTGTATTAGACATAAGGTGCAAATTCCCAGATGATGCTGGATTACACACAAGCCAGGTGGAGTCGTCAGCTGTTCGTGTCCTCGTGGCATTAGCAAAGGCTGAAAGAAAGCGTGCAGCAGCCCTTGAGAATGTAGCTGAGTTCCTGAAGAAGCGAAAAGAGCAATCAGATGCTCTCTTCACCCAAGCCAAAGAAGAGATGGAAGAAGCCATAAATAAGCTAGCAGAGGCAGAGCAGGCTAGGCGTCTCCTGCTATCTAAAACTGTTGTCAATACAAAATTTCCTTCATAATAGCTAGGTTCAAATGTTTATCCAGTCAGCATGCCTGTTGTGATGTCCGTGCATCTACTGATGTGGCACAAAATGTTTTTTTCGGGTCATGTAATAATAGCAATTACTTTCCAAACAATAACAGACGAAGCATTGGACATGGTATAGTTCACGCGCAAGCCCGACATTCCAAGTTCAACATCCACATCAAACTCATGTTCACAGATATCTGCACTTTCATACATAATGTCCACAACCATGATCCACTTCAAAGCCAAAAAATGTGAGGAGAGTTATAAATAAAGAAAATCCTCTACTAGTGCTTGCTACCAGTGCGAGCACAACAAGTCAAGACCATGCGTAAATTAATTATATTGTGTCATTTTTTGTGTTCTAAAATGCCTGCCGGCTTGCGGAAGGACGTGTTGCCGGCACATGCGCGGATTCAATGAAGGCAGGCAGGGCAGTCTTAAGCTGGTTGCATGCGGCGAGGAGGCGTGCTCAGCCGGGCCTGCAGCGAGTGCGGCCCTCTTGGCCGGCGCGCCGGTTCAATGCGTGCGCTATGAGAGGTCGCGTCCGTGTCAGAGCAATCACTCCCTCCAGTCCTTTTTTGTTTGGGTATAACAAAATCTCGTTTTCCATTCACATTTTAGTGGTAGGAGTTGTGCGTGTGTGTCTATGAGAGATAGAGGAGACGGTAGTCGGGGTTGTCTGATCGGTAAACAAATGAATAATGTCAGTCTGGGATGGAGACAAAAAGGAAACCGCAACAAATGTTGTGTCTACATGAGATATAGAGAGAGTAATTTTAGTGGTATGAGTCATATGTAGAGACATATAGGGTGTGTGAGAGAATCCCATAGAGAGAAAGACAAAGTGAAAGACGAGTGGAGACTGTGTGTTTGGCGGTGAAAAAGAAAGCTTAGGTACCGAGTGATACCAGAGAACAGTAGAGACGTGAGAGATAATGAAAACCGTGTAATTTATAATGATAGGAAGAGTGTGACACTTCTAAAGGGAGACGTCGAGAGACCATGTTTGCGAGGATAGGAGCAACATGAAGTGAGCGTGCAGGTGAACTGGAGAAAAGAGAGTGATAGCTACCTAAAGGAGCATGCATGCTAGAGAGATGGGCATGAAAGGAGTGATCAAAAAAGGGATTCAAATATTTGAATTCAAGATGATGATATATGTAATCCATACTCGAACCAAAATTGATCTATCAAACATGCATACTCATATGAATTCATGCACATCTATGTTATTTAATATGTAGATATTACTGATCCATACATTTTAGTAGAACATAATTTGGTTAAATTTTTTCGAATTCAACCTTAAGATTTCGAGATTGTTATATTTGTAGATCATTACATATAAAGGAGCAAAATTCTTTGTTGTGCTTTTGAAAGTATATATATATATATATAAAATGATGTATATAGAATGTAATTCCAATTGAAAATGGATCCCCCCGAAAAAAATAGAATACAAACGGGATTCGAATTGAGTTGGCACGGTAAACGTGCACTCTGCAAAATTTGAACGAAGCGGGGAAAGTCGCAGTAACCGCCCAAAACCAAAATCTGCGAGATGGAAGTCACTACTGCCTATCCTTGCCACGCAAAGCCTATATGCTGGATTTCTATAGGTTTTGATAGGGGTAGGTTTGTAATTTCACCCAAACATGACGTAACCGCCTCTCACCCGGATTCATACACGGTGGGCGCCAAAACACAGTGGGCGCCAAAACACAGTGGGCGCCAAAAACAAACTCTCGTCGGCAAATATTCGGTGTATGCGAGATTACCGTCCTATCCCCGGCCGACTAGTGTTGCTGTGATGTAGTAGAAATTTGAAACGGGGGCTAAGTTTGTAAATTTCCTCGCATTTGAGACAAGCGCGCCCTGAATACATGGTTCCCCCCTTCCTCTCTACCTCCCTTTTCCCCATTCGTACTCAGTGGGCGCCAAAACACCCTCTCCACCCCACCCTCCTCCGTCCGCCGCCGTCCGCCACCCCATCCACCGCCGTCCTCCTCCACCATGCCGGAGCTGATACCCCGACGCCGCCGTCCATTACAAGAGATCGACCTCTCTCATCCACGGCTTCGGATTGGGATCCTTGCATCCCGTCCTCTCGCTTCATCCCCGCCGTCGTCCACCTTGCCGGCGCCGCTCCTATGACCGTCTCGTCCACCGCGCCCCTCCGCCACCGTCTACCCTCCTAGATCTGCTTCCACGCCGCCGACAGCCAACGCTACCGCATCACCATCAAATTGTCAGCAGATGCCTACATGGCGCCGCACCAGAGGCGGTACTCTTTCATATCTGCTCAACTTATTTATCGCAGCAAGAAAATAGATCGCCACTGCTTTACTCTGATTTCTTGTCTTGGTTGCAAAGTTGCCTTTGTTCGGTTGCACCTTCAGATCCGCCATGGCACGCTCAACACCATACTCGCAATGCTTATGGTTTTCCCCTTTTATATTCCACACTAGTTAAATCACAGTAGACTAAATTTCAAAATTGGGTCAGTCAATTTTTCAGAGCTCACCGGAGTTCGCCGGTGCGATGGAAGGGGCTCGGGTGGTTGTGGGGCCTTGCCGTACGAAGAAAACTCGACGCGGGTGGGGGTTGGGGTGGGGGTGGGGGTGGTGGAGGAACACAGGCGATGGGGGCCAGTGGTCCGGCCGGCGGCCCGTGCGGTGTTCTATATGGGAAGAATCAGAGACGAGGAAGAAGAAGGGTTAGGATATGTAGGATCTTCATCCAACCGCCTGAAATGGTCGAGAGATAGCTAGGAGTTGCATTCTTAATGCGCTCTGGTTCATCATGTGTGGGCACTGCGTAACCAATTTTTTTATTATCCAAAATCTGCTTTCTCTTCTTTACCATGTTCCTCTTCCGTTCTTCTTTAATATGTACTCTCTCCGTTCCTAAATACAAGTCTTTGTATAGATTGCACGATGGACTACATATGGAGCAAAATGAGTGAATCTACACTCTAAAATGTACCTGGATACATCTGTATGTGATCCATAGTGGAAATCTCTACCAAGACTTATATTTTGGAACGGAGGGAGTATGATAGTAGTACAGTATGTTCCTTGTACAGAAGATGAGCAGGGACATTTGCAGTGTAGAGGTCTATACGGTCGGTTGTGATGGACACTTTGAGCCTCTTTGATTCATAGGATCTTGTAAACATAGGAATAGGATTTGTAGTGGCCTGCCCACTTGAATCCTATAAGAATAGCAAGGAAATGCGGGGAGCTGTGTCGCCTTTGAGAGTTACATTGATATTAACAGTACCGCACCTTCACTTGAAGAGAGATGGTATCCGAAGCCTTTCTAGCCATACCGGCAATACTAGCACATATATTCCAGCAAGTTCCACTTTGCTGATTTTACTCTGATGCTTAAGGTTTTCCCGTTATATCTACACTATGATCTGTGTAGCTGCTTTGTGTCGCACTAGCAGCAGTCCACTCTTGAAGCTAAACACTGCAATGACTTACAAAATTGGCACCAAGGCATTGAGTGCCATTCTGGATGCAATGAAACTCATACGCTCCCCACCTGTTGATTCTTGTTCAGAATATCATCCTAATGACTATTCTAACCTCGAGGAGTCAAAGGCAGATGGCCTGTCCTGTTCACCCATCAAGGTGCCTGTTCTAATTTGGCAATGTTTTATTGATTGCGGGTATCTTGCATATGTTGTCTTGCATTTCTTCTACTTTGTTGCACCGCCATCTGCTTAGTTTACTCATCATATATGTCGAGATGCCATGCCCATCCATTATCAATACATATTCCATCTGTCATCATACCATGTTTTTCCACTCAAATGCTGTTCTTATGCATCAGACATCAAAAAGGAAGAGGGTGATTGCCGAACCTGAAGGAGCACCAGCAAAGTAATTGAAAAATGTGGTGGTGCCAGAGAAATCAAATAACACCCCACTTATATAGGCTGTACAACCAGTGACACAAAACGTAGGACCGACTCCAGCAGACTGTACCCATACTTCACTGGCCACACCACTAGCCCCACCACACAGGACCTGCACTCTAGCAAAAGGTATACCGATTTCATTTGCCATAGCACCAGCTGTACCACAGAAAAATCCCACTCCAGCAAAAAGTACAGCAAGTCCACCGGCCGAAGACCTATTCCAACTGTAGAGACGGCCAATTCCTGCAGATTGGAACCCCATTCCATTTATTCCCAATTTAAAAGACAATGCTTTCAATGTTGTTAGGGACTACGTGCATATATTCCCATCATGGGAAGATTATTGTGAAGACAAACACCATTTTCACATCTTCCTGTCCAACTTACGTGTAAGTGCTATTATTCATGGCTATTATTTTCCTGTTTTCTGCTGATTGAACACATCAATGATTTACATTACATTGTTGTAACTTGGCGAGGGTCAATCTGGATAGTCATGACAAGCAAAGCTTGCTTGTGCTTTTCAAGGAAGCATTGCAGCAGTATCGGTGTTACCTGAGGAAATCACACTTTGATGGCAAGTCTATAAACGAATTCCTGGTGAAGTCTCCTGTGCTAAATTTAGAAGACATTGAATGGAAAAACCTTGTTATGCACTGGTCTCGTTCCCAGGATGAGGTACTGTCTATGAAATCACATGACAATTTGAACTTCTACTTTTCTGCATGTGCCTTACGGATCTTTTTTGCAGGAAATCTGCTCGAAGAAGAATTCCGGTCTGACAAGAACGACAGGATATCTCAAATATGCTGCCCGCTGCTTTGCTCTTGTTAGTACATGTTGTCCTGTATCACTGTACTTGCATACATACCTGGTTCATTATGTGACAGCAGTATGCATGATAGCTTTCTTATCAATTGTTCGCTCCAAATTATCTGATCTGTATGAATGGTTACATTAGTGTAGAATATATCCAATGCCAATGTTTTTTTAGCTCTGCATTGTTCTTGTAAGTACATGCTGTCCTTTATCAGTGTAATTATAATGACAAGTAGTTGTTCATGTACCATCACTCTGCAGCTTATTTTCCTTTGCCCTCCATTTTCTACACATCAGATCTATATTTACTCTCACCATAAGGTTGGTACTGAAGAAGTTTAGCTGTGCATTGCTCTTGGCTATACCTTTTGCCTGTATCGCTGCACTTACATTTATAGCTACATGGTTATGTAGCATCACTCTTCATCTTATCTTAAATATTCTCCATTTTTTCGTATATTATCACATCTATATTTACTCTTTACAAAATGTAGAATAAAGGCAATGCTTTTGAAGAAGATTCTGTGGTAAACTTCTTGAATTGCCCCCCCATCAGCATGGACAAGGCCTTTATAGAGTCTGTCTTCACCAATAATGTAAGTTTGTCCATCTCAAGCCTTCAAACTTTGTTGTATATATTTGGTTAGGCATGACTGCAACAACTGTTTATTTTTGGTGTTTGCATCAAATTGGTTGTTTAAAGTTTATTATATGTAGTTCATAAATAAAAGTTCGTCCTTTCTCAATTTAAGTTTTCAGTTGTACAACCAAGTTCCTTCTTCATACCATGTAAATTAAACTATACAGAGCAAGTGATCTTCTTTTGCACTGCATGTATGCTTCTGTTCTTCATCTGTAATCTAGTGGTGTGGTGAACCTACCCACTACAGCACAATGTCATATTCTGCAATGTCTTAACTATGAAAAATGTCATATCATTCTACTATTATTTAAACCATCTCTTTATTTGCCAATCTGAAATGGTACAAATTGACAGCACACTAACCATTGATACTTATGAGTTCTTGATCTGTAATCCAGTGGTGTCGTGAAGCTGCCAACTCCTTCACAATGTCATTTCCTGCCGTGTCTTGACCTGAACAATACCATATTATGTTAATGCAAATTTAAACTGTGTCACTTTATTCGTCAGTAAGAAATGTGATGAATTGTCACACTGATACTTTTATGTGCAAAACCTATCATCTGTCTGCTTGTTTATCTTTCAGAGAGGGGAAGATATAAGTGTTGAACAAGTGCAGTCTCATCATCTTGCTCAGCTGCTTGCGCTGCAGCTCCCCAGCAGGGCTAACCTTTCTTGAACTCTATTGAAGTGCTGTCGGTTTTGTATATTATTTTGTCGGCGTGTTTATTTGCACTGGTGGCGATCTTTGATGCCCAGTGTATGTAATCTGTTGTCTGCTTGTGCTTTATTATCATAGTGGCGAACTTTGATGCCCAGTGGATGTAATATGCCGTAATTTCTTTATTGTATAGTATAGGTTTTTTCTTATTCACGATGCTGCAGTTATTTTACTGTATATATATCCTGTCTTCGCAGTAAACCGGCCAAACCATAAAATTACGATACATAATTAGGCCGTCATGCAATCACGATGTAGGTTGGGCCTGAAACGTGCCGATCAGCTCACAGGCCCGCAGCAGCCCGAAATGAACCCCGACCCATGGTTGTGCGAATCAAATCACGGGCTTTTAACAAGCCAAAAAATTGTCTCGGTCCTTGTTTGGCCCAATCAGATATCGGCTGCGAGCAGGCCGGATGCAAACCGGGCCGTAGTTAGGCCCAACTATATGACGGGCTTTTAACAGGCTGAAATTAATATAGGGCCGAAATGTTAAACGGGCCCTTAACACGCGAAAACTAATATCAGGCCAATTACTAAGTGGGCCTTTAGCAAGTGGGCCCAAAAGCATAGTGTCCAGTTGACGGGCCGAATTTGATATGGTCCATAATTAGGCCCAAAAACTCTTAAAGGGTCGGACCTGATCTGGGCCGTAATTTGGCCCAGAACATGGTAGGCTTTTAACGGGCCGGATCTCATATGGGCCACTATTAGGCCCGGAGCGTGGCAGGCCATTAATAGACCGTATCAAATATGGGCCGGCATTTGGCCCAAAACATGACAGCTAGTTAACGGGCCGGCCTACTAGGCTCCTCAAAATCTTGTGGGCCTACAGCTGGGTCAGCCCATTAATGTCGGCGAAATCTTGTGGGCCTTTAGCTGGGCCGGCCCATTATGATCCGCAAGAATTTTGTGGGCCTTTACCTGGGCCGGCCTATTATGGCACACAAAAATCTTGTGGGCCTGTACCTGGGCCGGCCCATTATGGCCCGCGAAATCTTGTGGGCCTTTAGCTGGGCTAGCCCATTATGGTTCGCAAAATCTTGTGGGCCTTTAGCTGGACCGGCCCATTATGGTCCGCAAAATCTTATGGGCCTTTAGTTGGGCCGGCCCATTTAAACTTGTTGGGCCGTGCCACATGTCGACGTATCATAGGCGCCTTCTGTCCAGTGGGTGGATGACATCTATCCCGACGATGAGCCGACACGTGTTTCCTCTAGCCAATGATGATTTTACACATGGAAAATCCCCATTGGTCGGGGCTGTTAATGGGTTATCGGATCCAAAACCCGACCCGATAGCTTAACGACGTTCCGTTACGGTGGATGCCACGTGTTGGTCACCCTTGACGAAAGCACTTCTGTGATGCGCGATTTATCGTCATGGAAGTGGACACTTCCGTGATGATAATTTTGGTAATGTCATGGAACACTTCTACGACAGCACAGGTATGACTATCTTGATTCTGTCATAAATTTGTCATGGATGTACATGCATGACAAAAAAGCGACCTACTGTGACAAACACGTATCATCACGGAAGTGCATTTTTTTTGTAGTGCCGTTCGGCCCCCCCGCCACAACTGGCGTCATGGGTCAACAAGGGGCTGGACTGGGGGACAGTTAATGACATGCCGACATTGCAGAGTCACATTCGAGATCTCCTCAGGAGGGATGTCAGTCTTGTCAAGGTAATGCAAGTTATGCTAGTTCGCCGGGTCCTGCCATGCCAACGTCGATCTCTCCGTATGTGGGTGTTCAACCTGGAAGGACCGTGAGCTATTCAGCAATTCTTCGGCATGACGCTCGAAGGGATGTATGGATTATTCTTCGGATCACGAATAAAGTGTTCGGACACCACCGAGGATGCGGGTCTAAACTGCAATCATCCAGATACCCATGTAAGTAATTCTGCGGCCGAACACGTCGTTTTTTCATTTGTCATAATATCATTTTGAAAACATTGCTCTTGGCCAAGACTGGGTAAGAAAGGCGAAGATGATCAGGTGTTCCGCCCCCCTTCCCGAAGGCTCACCGGATCCTGTGCTAGCCAGGATGCTCGAGCACGGACTTTATCAAGTGCCATCGGGGGAAGATAAAGGGAGAGATAAAGAAGCCGAAAGAGGGCCTCACACATTACTCATCCAAACTGGGGGAATTAGTGTCTTCGCGAAGGGGATAATCGGGGAGAAGAATCTAGAATCCCCTCTCCCCAAGGAAGGAAAAGGACTGCCTCTGATGACTCGGAAACAAAAGTTTCCAAACGAGGGAAGAAACCTTTGCCAGGGGCCCCTGCCCCGGAGGGCATCCTTACCGCACAGTGCCCGCAAGGGGGCCAGCCCTCCACCGAGCTATAAGTGAATCAAGAGTACTCCTGGTAAATATATCCTACTTTATCTCTGAGGACAATAACCGAGACATATATCTTGCAGTCCGGCTCATAGCCCTTCTCAAAAGACTTTGTCTTCGGGGGATCTTCTTTCGGAGATGATGGAGAGCGAAACGCCTCCCCCTGCCTCCCCGCCTCCCGGGGCGGACGACCCTGAGGTGTCATCACGGAGGGTTTCTCCTGACCCGCCAAGGCCAGAAGGTAACCCTTCGGCCACTCGAAGTCCGGAATAGTCGTCTCGTACAGAGAGCAACAAAAAGAGTCTGGGACTGTTTGGTGCGCAACCGGACGCACTGATGAGTCTTTTGGAGAAAGCGGCTATCTCAGAGACGCATCGTACTTTAATGGGTACGGTGGTTGAGAGGATTTCATCTGCCAAAAGTGGGTTGCATCAAGCTTTTGTGAGTCTGCTAAGAGGCTTTGAGGTACGCAAAGTAATATATAATTTTTTTGATAGTACTGCACATGCTAGGTGTGCTCTATACAGATAGTAGCCCCTGAGACTCTGGTTGCTATCCGGAGGCGGCAAACAGAGGATCGTTGTCCCAGGTAATGATCGCGCTGCCTTCATGTGCAGGCGGCTGACAGTCCGGTGGCTGGCCGGACTGCTAAATTTGCCGGACTTAGCCGGCAACTTGACGCGGCAGATGCTGACATCACGCTTGTGAACAAGCGGCTTGACGAGGCACAGGGTATGTATTTTCGGGTGGTCAACAAATATTAAGAGGAGCATGATGCTAGTATCTATAATATGCTATGATTGTAGATGGAGCTGCCGCTGTGGAGACCCTTCGGGTGGAACTTGCCCAAGCCAAGGAACAAGCCAGGAGGAGTGATGCGGCCGCCCTAAAGGCGACCGAAGAGTTAAGAGCCGAACAGGCCGCTCGTCGCCAGAGCGAGGATAAAATAGCCAAGATGGCCGTTGAGCTGAAGGATGCCGCCGACCGGTAGAAGCTTCTTGAAAAGGAAAGCCAAGCAAAAGTGGAGGACCTGGAGAAAACCATGGTAGCAGCCAAGGAGACCCGCTCTAAAATCAGAGCAGCGAAGGAGGAGCTTCATCAAGCCGGAGATATCACGGCTGGGAAGCCCTTTCTGTTGCGGGCGAAGTTCGGAGATCCGAAGTATGCCCCTCTGGATCAATTATGGAGTGCTGCAGACGCGTATTCGGACCTGGCAATGAGTGCTGCTGATGTGACTGAGTTTTTCAAAGATCAAAAAGATCACGAAGTGGAAAAGTTGTTCTGGTCGCAATTTAGTGCTCCAACACGTCCGCTTCTGTTAAATGAGCAAATGGTCGAGTGGGCTAAGCTCCATAGGTTGTCCGGGCTTGCCATGAGGTCTGTCGTGGATCATCTTTGGCCGGAAGGACCAAGGCCGAATAGTTATTTTGGTTTAGTGCAATGATTCCTTGGTGTTGTGCCGCATATCGACGCTGCAAAGAGGTCGGCATGCATAGAGGGTGCGCGGATGGCTCTTGCCCGTATTAAGACATACTGGACAGAGATGGATGCCACCGCTATTGTCACCCAGGGTCCGGCCGTAGGCCAGGTCTCGGCCGAGCACTATTTTGAAGAAGTCCTAGAAGGCGCTCGTTTAATAGAGGCTCAATGCTCGAAGAGTATGATGTTCGAGTGACATGTATCCCAATTGTAAAAACAATGCTATTTTGATAATAATGGCTGTGTTTATATTTTTGCCTGAAAGTATTGTGATACCTCTTGTGCGGCCGTTTATGTATGTATGTAACCTGAAAGTTTGCAGTCGTCGGCTTCAGCCCCCACACATATAATGCGGGGGTGTTCGAAAAAACACGTATTCACACTTGATCCAACGTCTTGGTCCATTAAGGAGGTGATAGTGCGGCGAACAAGGCAATCAGACTATATTGGTTTAACACTTTCACTTAGCCACAGGAGTTTGACAGTGGGGCTACTATATAGCCCTTGGTACTTCCGCGCTTATCCAAATACGGTGCGCGTACATACATGACCGAAAAACCGGTCCTTCATTAATGCGGAGGAATCGCAAAGATTCCGCTGAGTCCTCAAGTGGTTGACCAGTCTCGCGCTTTATCATGACAGTCAGTTTTCGACTTTCTCTACTAAGGTGCTCATCCAGATGAACCGGGGGACAATCGCAGTAGTTCTCCCGGTGCCACCTTAGCCGATAGAGCGGAACGTAAAGTAGCAAAACACGGGAGCCGGGCAAACCCAACTATTGACCAAAGACATGATTCGGAGCTGACGCATATAAGGCCAAACTCGCGACGCCGAACACTCCCTAAGGTATTCGGTCTTTACAACGTATACTGGGCTGAGTAACGCCCTCGATAATAAGCCCTAAATTTCTAGGTACGTGCATTAGTCTGACGTGACAAAATGTTAATAACGCCAGCATCCCTCCTGGTTATGTTCAGTATCCTGAGGGTGTGAAGCAACAAGAGATAGTAAAAAAGGTTTACACAGGGTCTTAATCTAAAAAGAAACCTTTGAGCGGGGCCCTGTTGCACGTCTGCGCCTGTGTCTCCGTTGTGTCGTATCCTGGAAGGGTGTAGCACGATTATCATCCATAAAAGAGAGAAACCCAGGTGAAAGTTATCGTGTGAAAAATTGGTTATTCTTAATAAACCATTAAAATTCAATCTAAATAATGTCAAGCAGAACTGTAGGCCTTTGTACATGCAAGAAGCCCCTAGCGCCACCTATGGGGTTATATCCCTTGACCCAATCTCAGGTTTATTTGGGCTGTTACAGCTAGGGGTGCGCCAGACTCGTCCAGCCGTGTCCGCGGCATTGACGACCGATCATTTATTCTGGTTGTAGAGGCCGTTCAGTGTTCGGATGCTAAAGCCGCCACACATTCTTCCGTACGTAAGGAACGCTATGTGTTTCTGCTGACTGTGATGATGCCACATGGACCAGGCATCTTAAGCATAAGATAAGCATAATGCGGTATTGCATTAAAACGAGCGAAGGCCGTTCTTCCGAGTAGTGCTTGATAGCTGCCTTGGAATGGAGCGATGTCGAAGGTTAACTTTTCACTTCGGAATTTGCCGGCAGAACCAAATACAACCTCTAGTACTAGAGAGCCCGTGCAGCGGGCCTCTGTGCCAGGTATTACTCCTTTAAAGGTAGTATTTCTTTGGCTGATTCTTGTCGGGTCTATCCCCATTTTGGGGACTATGTCCTGATATATCAGATTAAGACCACTGCCGTCATCCATAAGGACTCAGGTGAGATGGTATCCGTCAATTATTGGGTCTAGTACCAAGGCAGCCGATCCTTCGTGCCGGATACTAATCGGGTGATCCCTGCGATCAAAAGTGATCGGGCAGGCCGACCAAGGGTTGAACTTGGGGGTGACGGGCTCCACTGCGCATACGTCTCGGAGTGCATGTTTGCTCCTCCTCGTTACGTGAATCATGTTCATTATTTTGACCTCTGGTGGGAATTTTTTCTGTCCCCCAGTGTTCGGCTGGCGAGGCTCATCCTCGTCTTCGCTTGGTGTCTCCCCCCCTTATGTTCGGTGTTTAGCTTGCCGGCCTGCTTGAAGACCCAGCATTCTCTATTGGTGTGATTTGCCGGTTTGTCGGAGGTGCCATGAATCTGACATAATCTGTCTAGAATCTTGTTTAGGCTGGACGTTCCATCTCTACTGCCTTTGAATGGCTTTTTCCGTCGACCGGGTCGAGAGCCCCTAAATCCGGCATTTACCGCCGTGTTGTCTGGGTTGTCTTCATTTTTTTGACGCTTGCTTTTATTTTGTCGTGGTTTTCCATTGCCATCCCTGACTTCGGATGTGTCTGGGTCGCTGGTGCCGCTACGGGCCAGCCAGCTGTCTTCACCCACGCAAAAGCGGGTCATAAGGCTTGTTAGGGCTGCCATTGTCCTCGGTTTTTCCTGGGCGAGGTGTCTGGTGAGTCATTCGTCCCGGGCCCTATGTTTGAAGAGCTTGAAGATGCTTTTCGGGCTTTGGCGTCTGGGAAGTCGACAATTTGATTCTTCTTAGTGAGGAATCTGTTCCAAAGCTTTCAGGCTGACTCTCCGGGCTGTTGAATTATATGACTTAAATCGTCTGCATCCAAAGGTCGGACATAGGTCCCTTGAAAATTAGCCCGAAAAGCATCTTCAAGCTCTTCCCAACTTCCAATTGAGTTTTCGGCAAGGCTCTTCAGCCAGTGACGAGTTGGTCCTTTCAACTTGAGGGGTAAGTATTTGATGGCGTGGAGATCATCTCCGCGAGACATGTGGATATGAAGGATAAAGTCCTCAATCCAGACCCCAGGGTCTGTCGTTCCGTCGTATGCTTCTATGTTCATGGGTTTGAATCCTTCTGGAAATTCGTGATCCAGAACCTCATCGGTGAAGCATAGGGGGTGCACGGCACCCCTGTATTTGGATGTGTCATGGCATTCTGAGGTTGTAGTGTTCGGTTTTGATTCTGTGTCTGAGCGCGCTTCCTAGATCCGTAGATGGACCTGGTCATACCGCCTTTTTGGTGCAAGTCCTCACATAAATCGTGTGCTGACTTATGTGCGACATCGTTAGCCGCCCTATCGCGGCCACAGGGTGGTCGATCCGGCTGATCGGTCGTTTATTTTTCGGCCGTATAGGCTCTAAGGCCTCGTCGTCGAATTCGGGCAGCAGCTTGCGCTTTGGATAGCTCTTTGTGTGGCGGCTTCTATCGGTGTCAAAACCGGCAGATCTCGGGTAGGGGGGTCCCGAACTGTGCATCTAAGGCGGATGGTAACAGGAGGCGGGGGACATGATGTTTACCCAGGTTCGGGCCCTCTCGATGGAGGTAATACCCTACTTCCTGCTTGATTGATCTTGATGATATGAGTATTACAAGAGTTGATCTACCACAAGATCGTAGAGGCTAAACCCTAGAAGCTAGCCTATGGTATGATTGTTGTTGTCCTACGGACTAAACCCTCCAGTTTATATAGACACCGGAGGGGGCTAGGGTTACACAGAGTCGGTTACAAGGGAGGAGATCTACATATCCGTATTGCCAAGATTGCCTTCCACGTGAAGGAGAGTCCCATCCGGACATGGAACGAAGTCTTCAATCCTGTATCTTTAGAGTCCAACAGTGCGGCCAAAGGATATAGTCCGGCTGTCCGGAGACCCCCTAATCCATGACTCCCTCAGTAGCCCCTGAACCAGGCTTCAATGATGATGAGTCCGGCGCGCAGATTTGTCTTTGGCATTGCAAGGCGGGTTCTTCCTCCGAATACTCCATATAAGATTTTGAACACAAGGATAGTGTCCGGCTCTGCAAAACAAGTTCCACATACCACCGTAGAGAGAATAATATTTCCACAAATCTAATTTGCTGACACGTTTGACAGCATGACATCATACCACAGCCTGGTCATTATTCGAACCGTTTTTCTCAACCAGCACTGCACATATCGCGAGGCGGTTTTCTTGACACGTCTTGTCGAAGCAGAGATCGTGTCCCCTTATTACGGGATTCTCATCAATATGGGTATGGGTAACCCAACAACGCCATCAATTACGGCATTCGGGGAATAAGCGATTTTACCAGGTAAGTGGGGAGGCGCATCGCCTCTTCCGCCGTTATAAAGGGACAAAGATTCCCCCTTTTTACCCACGCCTTCTTCCTCCTTGCTTATCCATTCTCGCACACTCGAGCTCCAGTGCCCAGGTTCGAGTCCTTCTCCTTAAACCACTCCAAGCATGTCCGGAGAAGGAGGCAAGTGGATGGTCTCCTCCGTCACGGAGGAGAACATCACAAAGCTACGGGAAGCCGGATAACTGGCCGCAGACATCGCGCACCGGCTGCCAGATGCAGGGCAGATCATCCCTACGCCCGAACCCCATGGGAGGGTAGTTTTCCTTACCCACTTTGTTCGCGGACTGGGATTTCCCCTTCACCCATTTGTCCGCGGGCTCATGTTCTACTACGGGCTGGATTTTCTTGATCTGGCCCCCAATTTCATCCTCAACATCTTGGTGTTTATCGTCGTGTGCGAGGCCTTCCTCCGCATCGGGCCCCACTTCGGCCTGTGGCTGAAGACCTTCAATGTTAAACCGAAGGTGGTGGTCGGCCAGCAAGCAGAGTGCGGAGGCGCCATGGTGGGCAAAATGCCTAACGTCACCTGGCTTGAAGGCTCCTGTGTGGAGACCATAAAGGGGTGGCAATCGGGGTGGTTCTACATCACCGAGCCGCGCGACACCAACTGGGTGGCGGCCCCCGAATTTCGATCCGGAATCCCCACGCGGCTCACTTCCTGGAAAGAGAAGGGAATGTCCCGGGGTTCCCCGGTAGAGCTGACCGGACTCCAGACCTGCATCAAGAACATGATGAGCAAGAAAATCAAGCTCGTCAACATGGTCCAGGTCATGCTCTTCCACCGGATCCTCCCGTGTCAACAACGGGTGTCGGTGTCAAAACCGGCGGATCTCGGGTAGGGGGTCCCGAACTGTGCGTCTAGGCTGGATGGTAACAGGAGGCAGGGGACACGAAGTTTTACCCAGGTTCGGGCCCTCTCGATGGAGGTAAAACCCTACGTCCTGCTTGATTAATATTGATGATATGGGTAATACAAGAGTTGATCTACCACGAGATCAGAGAGGCTAAACCCTAGAAGCTAGCCTATGGTATGATTGTAGATGTGTATGTTGTCCTACGGACTAGAACCCTCCGGTTTATATAGACACCGGATAGGGTTAGGGTTACATAGAGTCGGTTTCAATGGTAGGAGATCTGAACATCCGTATCGCCAAGCTTGCCTTCCACGCCAAGGAAAATCCCTTCCGGACACGGGATGGAGTCTTCAATCTTGTATCTTCATAGTCCAGGAGTCCGGCTGAAGGTATAATTCGGCTATCCGAACACCCCCTAATCCAGGACTCCCTCAGTAGCCCCTGAACCAGGCTTCAATGACGACGAGTCCGGCGCGCAAATTGTCTTTGGCATTGCAAGGCGGGTTCCTCCTCCAAGCACTTCATAGAAGATTTTGAACACAAAGATAGTGTCCTTATTTCCACATATTGCCATAGAGAGAATAATAATATTAACACAAATCTAATCTGCTGACATATTTCGTGGTGCGACACGCCACGACCAAGCCTTTATCCAAATCGTTTCATTGTCCCACCTCAGCACATTATGCGAGGCGGTTTCCTTGGCACGTCTTGTGAAAGCAGAGATCGTGTCCCTTTATTCTGGGATTCTCATCAATACGGGCATGGGTAACCCAACCACGCCTTTGATTACGACGCTTGGAGATAAGCAAGTTTTACCAGGCTGGTGGGGGCATGTAGTCGCGCCCACCCATATAAGGGGATAAGGATCCACCTTTTCACCCACGCCTTCTTCCTCCTTTGCCTATCCATTCTTGCACACTCGAGCTCCAGCGCCCAAGTCCGCACTACCACCTCGACCTTCTCCAGTCATGTCCGGAGCGGGAGGCAAGTGGATGGTCTCCTCCGTCACGGAGGGACACATAAAAAAGCTAAGGAAGGCCGGATATCTGGCCAGCGACATCGTGCACCGACTCCCCGAGAAGGGGCAGCTCATCCCCACTCCTAGGCCCCATGAGAGGGTGGTATTTCTCCCCCATTTCCTCCGCGGACTGGGCTTCCCTCTGCATCCATTTGTCCGGGGGCTCATGTTCTACTACGGCCTGGATTTCCACGATCTGGCGCCGAACTTCGTCCTCAACATCTCGGCGTTTATCGTTGTGTGTGAGGCTTTCCTCCGCATCCGCCCTCATTTTAGCTTATGGCTAAAGACCTTCAACATCAAGCCGAAGGTGGTGCGCGGCAGCCAGGCGGAGTGCGGCGCTGCCATGGTTGGCAAGATGGCCAACGTCCTGTGGCTCGAGGGCTCCTTTGTGGAGACCTTGAAGGGGTGGCAATTGGGGTGGTTTTACATCACCGAGCCGTGCGACTCCAAATGGGTCACAGCCCCCGAGTTTCGGTCCGGACCCCCTATGCGGCTCACCTCCTGGAAGGAGACCGGCCTGTCGTGGGATAAAAAAGGAGAGCTGACCGGACTCCAAACATGCATCCAAACCCTGGTGGACAAGAAGCTCAAGCTTGTCAACGTAGTCCAGGTTATGCTCATCCGCCTGATCCTCCCGTACGACACGACGTACGAAGATGCCTGGAGGGTGCTTTTGAAGGGCGCCGAGGCTCCCGCATCCGCTGCCGAGGATTGCAGATTCAGTACTCAGCATCACGCTCATGCGGTAAGCCGTTTTTGTCCTTTTATAGGGTATCAGTTTTTCATAGTTTGACTCTATGCGGGATCTGAGTTCCCTTATCTTTGATATGATTGGGTGGCGACATCCGGACAGATCAACTGTCCGGTTCCTCTGCCCGAAGGCCCAGCGGACGCTCGCTTGGCGAAGCTGCTGGTTCCGGCGCCCTATGTGGTGCCGGAGAAGAAGGCCACGAAAAGGGCCACGGGGACTCGAAAGAGTGCCCGGCGCCAGGAGGTGTCGGATTCGTCATCCGACGGTCCCGAAGCGCCTTCCTCTCATGAAGACGAGGAGGAAGAAGAAGAGACCTCTCCCCCTCCAGCGGGAGGAGAGAAGGAAAGGAAGGTCGCCCTCTCCGAGGAGGCCGGAGGGTCCAAGAAGGGGAAAACCCTTCCTCCGGACTGCTCCATCGACGCCGACGACGACGAAGAGGAGTGGCAGCCCAGGGCCAAGCCCCTGGCGAAATCGTAAGTGTCCGGATACCGGGGTAATTCATAGTATTCATTTTTCGCACAGCTTTTACTTATGTCGAATATGTTTATGCAGCCCACCCAAGGACCGGCTCGACGCATCGTCGAGCGGCTCACTGGACCCGTCGGAGGTGAACTCGCTTACGGCGGCTTCATCCCCCCGCCCTGCAGACAACACCGAAGTGTTGTCCCAACAGGTTCGAAGCCGGGAGGAGGTGGTCCTGGAGGCGCCGCAAGGCGACCTCCCGGACTCCAGGAGTAAAGGGGATGAAACCCCCCAGGGCTCCAAGTCCGGCTTAAGGCCGGACACAGCTCCGGAATCTTCAAGGGTTCCAGAGTCTGGCGGGCGACCTCCTTCCAAGAGGAGCAAGCCTACCGTGCCGGTGACCTCTGTCCAACCGGAGGCGCCGGACAATATGTTGGAGGCGCTCCAAGGTGCCTCCATCGACGAGGGGCACCGCACTATTATGAGTGCGGTGATCCTGAAAGTTCAGTCCTCCAAAAGCAGACTGACTAAAGCTTGTACAAGCCTTTTAACAGGCTTTGAGGTAAGTAAAGAATGTTCAAATAATGTTACTGCATAGACAGTAGCCCCTGATGCTCTGTTGGCCGTTCGGGAAGAAAAGCCGAATAGAGGATCAAGGAATTCGCAGGAGTCTAACAAAAGGAGTCAAATATGCGTATGCAGGATTCTCTGCTAGCGTCCGCCGCATGGACTGTGGAAGTGGACGTGCTGAAGCAGAGTCTCGAGAAGTCCGAGCAAGAGCTCGGGCGTGCCAAGAAGCAGCTCGAGGAGAAGGAAGGTAAGAAATACCCTGTTTGAATATGTATATAAAAAGGTGCAATTGCAAAAAATGACAGGATTGACATGGCTATTGCAGGGGCCACGTCTGAGGTGGCGACCCTTAAGCAAGCGCTGCTCGAGGCCGAGAAGAGTGTGGCCGTGGAGCGCACCGAGCGGGAGAGGTATGAGGCTGAGGTTGGAAAGGTGCGGCAAGAGCTCCGGGTTCTCATGAAGAAACATGAGAGTTTGGAGCTTGACTCGAAGATGCGAGCGTCCGAGCTCGCGGCAGCTATAGAAAATGCCAAGTCTGCCAAGGCCAAGTCCCAGAAGACCCTCCAGGAGTTGGATGAGGTGAAGAAGATTGCGGCGGGTAAGGCATTCTTTATGCAAAGCAAACACATAAACGTGAGTTACCTGTTACTTACCCGAATCCGGAGCTCTCTAGGAGCGTTCGCAGATCTTCCTCGGAGTGTATCTGATGCCACCGCATTCTATCGAGCCGAGGAGGGCAGCTCGACGAAGAAGGTGTTCTGGTCTCAGTACACTGAGGCCGGACACCCCGTGCCCTTGAGCGACCAGTTGAAGCAACTGGTCGAGCTCCACAACGCGGCCGAACAGGCCATGAAGGGCCTCCTAGTTCGGCTGTGGCCTGGAGAGGCTCTGCCTGGGAGCTATTTTGGTCTAGTGCGGCGACTGGTGGAGGCCTGTCCGAGGCTTGAAGACATCAAGCGCTCTGTCTGCATTGAAGGTGCCCGTAGGGCCCTTGCCCGTGCTAAGGTGCACTGGGGCAAGCTGAATGCGGAGAAGCTTGTGGAGGACGGGCCATCGCCAGGGAAAGAGCATCGCAAGCCCGAGAATTATTATAAGGATGTTCTGAAGGGTGCCCGCCTTGTTTCAGATGAATGTACCAAGGATGTATTTTTTGAGTAAAACCCGCTCATGTTATCCTGTGCGTTGAAAACTTGTTCATATGCGCTAAGCAATGCTGCTTGAATTTAAAATATTACCTTCTGTGCGGCTGTTTATCAATACTGAGAGATGGCGAGTCGTCGGCTTCTGCCCCCATGCCGCTAGTGCTGGGGTGTTCAGGGATAAACATGGGCGCTCTTTTTCGCATATTTGGGTCCTTCGAGGGAGGCGCTCAGCCCAACGAACGAGGCAATCGAACTATAATGCGTGAACACTCTCACTTAGCCATAGAATTCTATAATTTTAAATTTCGGCGAAGCCCCTAGTATTCGGAAGACCGATTTCGGGGCGCTATCCACGCCTTGGACGGACAGAGCCGACTCCTCGCCCGAAGCGGCATAAGTCTTTAGGGACTCGAAAAAACCTCTCGAACAGCGACCAGCTCTCGCTTCATCATGACAGTCAGTTTTAGCTTTCTCCACTGAGGTGCTCGGCCCAGCTCAACTGGGGCACAATCGCAGTGGTTCTCCTAGTGCTACCTTAGCCGATATAGCGGAACGTAAGGCACCAAAACATAGGAGCCGGGCAAACCCAACTATTGACCCAAGACATGATTCGGAGCCGATGCATATAATGCTATAAGTTCGGGGTGCCGCACTTGTTAAAGTGTTCGGACTTCTCACACCATGTTGAGGGGTACTGAAGCCCCTGGCGTATTTTGGCCGTACCAAAGTGTACGGGTGCAACATGTCATTAAGGAACATATATATATATATATATTAAAAAGGTAATGCAAAAAATAGACAAAAGCTATGCATTGTTCATTAAAATAGCTGCGATCAAAGCAGAACGATACAAGTGATGCGATAAACGAAAAGTTGGACTATTTAACATGTCTGCTTCAGGGGCAAGCTGCGGGATAGTATGCGAAACAGGTATACTGCTCGTGATTTCCGTAATGCGGCATGGCTTGTCTGCTTCCCTGGTCCTTGCATCGTTTGTGCGGCAATTGAACTGCCGAACAAGCCTTCCGAAGAATAGAGTCCTGGAAGTAAGAGAAAAGTATAAAAAAAAGTCGGCAGCCCCTGGTGCGGTTTAAGCCGTGTTTTGGGCGTGCCGTGATGGTTCCCCTTCCCCTATGCCCATGGTATTTCTAGGGCGTAGTTATGTATGCGAAGTACCGGCGTCACCTTTTTGCGGGGGTTGGGGTTGGGGCCGCATTGCTACGCCTGCTCGGAACATGCCAGGCGGTCTTGTTGTAGGTTACTCTGGGCGCGCTTGACTGTGTCCGGACGTTTAATGGCCGGACTGGAGAACTGCCTGGAGAGGTTGCTTTGTACTTCCGCTGCAAGGGCCGCCGTGTGCTCCTCCGTTCGGAGGGAGCGTTCGGTGTTTCCATTGATCGTAATTACTCCTCGAGGGCCTGGCATCTTGAGCTTAAGGTATGCGTAGTTCGGGACCGCATTGAACTTGGTGAATGCGGTTCGCCCGAGCAGTGCATGGTAGCCACTGCGGAACGGGACTATGTCGAAGATTAACTCCTCACTTCGGAAATTATCCGGAGATCCGAAGACCACTTCAAGTGTGACAGAGCCTGTACAGCTGGCCTCTACACCTGGTATTACGCCTTTAAAGGTCATTTTGGTGGGCTTAATCCTCGATGGATCTATGCCCATTTTCCGCACTGTATCCTGGTAAAGCAGGTTCAGGCTACTGCCGCCGTCCATAAGGACTCTAGTGAGATGAAATCCGTCAATAAGTGGGTCGAGAACCAATGCGGCGAATCCGCCATGACGGATGCTAGTGGGATGGTCTCTTCGATCAAAGGTGATCGGGCAGGAGGATCATGGGTTAAACTTTGGGGCAACTGGCTCTACCGCGTATACGTCCCTTAACGTGCGCTTCCGCTCCCTCTTGGGGACATGGGTGGCGTATATCATGTTCACCGTCCGCACTTGTGGGGGGAAACCCTTCTGTCCATTGTTGTTCGGCGGCCGGGGCTCCTAGTCATCATCGCTATGCAACCCCTTGTCTTCATTGTCGGCGCTTAATCTGCCTGCCTGCTTGAACACCCAACAGTCCCTATTGGTGCGATTGGCCGGCTTTTTGGGGGTGCCATGTATTTGGCACAAGCGGTCGAGTATTCGGTCCAAGCTGGACGGGCCCTTGGGATTCCTTTTGAATGATTTTTTCCGCTGACCGGATTTAGAGCCTCTGAATCCAGCATTAACTGCCGTATCCTTAGCATTGTCGCCATTGATGCGGCGCTTCTATTGGTTGCGACGCAACCTGCCACTAATGTCCCTGGTGTCCGAACGACCAGGGTTCTTGGTCATATTGTTGCTACGAGCCAGCTAGCTGTCTTCTCCCGCGCAAAAGCGGGTCATGACTGCCGTGAGTGCTGCCATAGATTTCGGCTTCTCTTGTCCTAGGTGCCGGGCAAGCCACTCGTCACGGATATTATGCTTGAAGGCTGCTAAGGCCTCTGCGTCCAGACAGTCGAGTATTTGATTTTTCTTTGTTAGGAACCGTGTCCAGAATTGCCTGGCCGATTCGTCTGTCTGCTGAATTACGTGGCTTAGGTCGTCAGTGTATGGGGGTCGCACATAAGTGCCCTGGAAATTGTCGAGGAATGCGGCTTCCAGGTCCTCCCAACAGCTGATTGACCCTGTTGGCAGGCTGTTAAGCCACTGCTGGGCTGGTCCTTTGAGCTTGAGTGGGAGGTATTTGATGGCGTGGAAATCATCGCCGCGGGCCATGTGGATATGAAGGAGATAATCCTCGATCCATACCGCGGGATCTGTTGAGCCATCATATGATTGATGTTTACGGGTTTGAAACCCTCGGGGATTTGATGATCCATTATTTCGTCTGTGAAGCACAATGGGTGTGTAGCGCCTCTGTATTGGGCGATATCATGACATAGCTCCAATGAGCTTTGTCTACTGTGTTCGGCCCTGCCGAATTTGTGACCGGCGTGACGGTTGTCGTCTCGAGCCGTGGGGTGCCTACGCGATCCGTAGATCGATCTTGTTTGCCTTGTCTTGTCCTCCAACATGTCTCGTAAGTCCGGTGCATATTCTCGTGCCTTGGTACGGGGTGCGGCTTGGGTGGAGGGCCATGAGGCCTCTCTGTCGCGGCCACGAGGTGGCCTGTCGGCCGCGTCGAGTGCTTCCTCCTCTAATCGGGGTAGCAATCTGCGCTTCGGGTAGCACTTGGAGGGGTGTTCGGGTTTATGCTCTTCGGCCGCAAGGACTTCAGTCCATCTATCGACTAGCCGATCTTGATCAGCTTTAAGCTGTTGCTGTTTTTTCTCGAGGCTTCTTCCCGTGTCCATAAGCCTGCGTTGAAAACGCTCTTGTTCGACGGGATCCTCTGGCACGGCGAATTTGTCATCGTCGAGGCTTGCCTCGTCTTCGGAGGGAGACATACAATTATTGTCCTCGACCTCTCTATCGGCCGCTCTCTCATGAGGGCTGGTTTCTCCATCCTCCTGTGCTAAATCTTGCTCGGGGGGATGTTCTTCGGCGCTTTCCGGGGTATTATTATCTCCCGTGCTGGAATCGCCGTTTTTGTGTTGGCGGGATTTTGAGCGGCGCCGCTGACGCCGGCGCTTTTGCTGTTTCTTGGAGGGGTCATCCTCCAATGTTCCATCGTCCTCTCCCTCTTTTGGGGTGTCCACCATGTATATCTCATATGACGAGGTGGCTTTCCAGGGCCTAGTGGGCGCTGGTTCTTCATCATCTCCTTCATCGGTGTCCATACCGTCGATGTCTTCGGAGTCGAAGTCGAGCATGTCGGTTAAGTTGTCGACAGTGGCTACAAAGTGGGTGGTGGGTGGATTTTGAATTTCTTCATTGTCCGTACCCCAACCTTGCTGACCGTAGTCCGGCCAGGGCTCTCTTGACAAAGAGAGAGACTTCAGTGATTTCAGGATGTCGCCGAAAGGCGAGTGCTGAAAGACGTCTACGGCCGTGAACTCCATGATCGGCGCCCAATCGGATTCGCTCGGCAGGGGCGCGGAGGGTTCGGAGTCCGGAGAAGAATCCGGCTCCATGGAGTCACGAGTCTTGCAGAGTACGGGGCTAGTGTTCGGCTCAACCGCCGTTGGGATCGCAGCCCCCGAGGTGGCGTCCAACCGCCCATCCTCGATTGGCGCGGTCGGCTCCGAACTAGGGGTCAGAGCCGATGCGGGTGCGGCCTCCAGGGCTCTGTTCGGCGGCAGAGCTAGATCATGCTCGTCCTGACAGAGCGGCGCGCTGGCAGTGGTTCGAATCCGTCGAAGATCAAGTCCCCGCGGATGTCGGATGTGTAGTTTAAACTTCCGAATCTGACCTGACAGCCAGGGGCGTAGCTTTCGATCTGCTCTAGATGGCCAAGTGAATCGGCCCGCAGTGCGAAGCCGCCAAAGACGAAGATCTGTCCGGGGAGGAAGGTCTCACCCTGGACTGCATCGCCATTGATGATCGTAGGATCCATCGGGCCTGACGGCGACGACACAGAGGAACTCTCAATGAAAGCACCAATGTCGGTGTCAAAACCGGCGGATCTCGGGTAGGGGGTCCCGAACTGTGCATCTAGGACGGATGGTAACAGGAGGCAGGGGACACGAAGTTTTACCCAGGTTCGGGTCCTCTCGATGGAGGTAAAACCCTACGTCCTGCTTGATTAATATTGATGATATGGGTAATACAAGAGTTGATCTACCATGAGATCAGAGAGGCTAAACCCTAGAAGCTAGCCTATGGTATGATTGTAGATGTGTATGTTGTCCTACGGACTAGAACCCTCCGGTTTATATAGACACCGGATAGGGTTAGGGTTACATAGAGTCGGTTACAATGGTAGGAGATCTGAACATCCGTATCGCCAAGCTTGCCTTCCACGCCAAGGAAAATCCCTTCCGGACACGGGACGGAGTCTTTAATCTTGTATCTTCATAGTCCAGGAGTCCGGCTGAAGGTATAATTCGGCTATCCGAACACCCCCTAATCCAGGTCTCCCTCAACGGGTATTCAATTTGTGGGAGTTTGACCCGGCCAAGCACCAGACGCTGCGAGAGCTCTTTGACACGACACACAAGGACGGCTGGAAGGTGTTGTTCAAAGGCGCCGAGGTACCTCCTCCCCTTACCGAGGACCGCGAACTCAATGCAAAGCGCCCTGCCAATCCGGTAAGTTTTTATATCTCACAGGATATTTATTTGCCCCAGTTTAATCATGTGCGGGATCTCAGCTTCCATGCCATTAACAGGACTGGGTAGAGAGAGCGGAGCAGATCGATTGCCTAGCCCCCCTGCCTGAAGATCCTATAGATGCTCTCCTAACGGAGATGCTGGTTCCGGCGCCTTACGAGGTGCCGATGAAGAAAGCCAAGAAGAAGGCCACGGGGACCCGAAAGGGTCTCTGGCGCAAGGTTATATCGGACTCATCGTCCGATAACTCTGAAGCACACTCCTCCCATGAAAATGAGGAGGAGGAAGAGGAAAGTTCTCCCCCTAGCCGGGGGAGACAAGAAAAGGAAGGCTGCCCCAACCAGGGAGGCCGAAGGGTCCAAGAAGGGAAGGACCCTCCTTCCAGACTGCTCCACGACGGCCGCCCATAGCAATGATGAGTGGTTACCCAGGGACAAGCCCCTGGCGAAGTCGCAAGTATCCAGATACCATAGTAATTCCTGGTATGCTTTATTGTACTGCTTCTCCTTACGCTAAATATGATTATGCAGTCCGTCCCGAGCCCGTCTGGACGTATCTTTGTCGGACGGTTCTTTGGACTCGTCGGATCTGAATAGCAATTCACTTCCGACCGCCTCCACCCCTTGCCCTACGGACAACGTCAAGGTGTTGTCTCAAAAGGCACCGTGCCGAGGGGAGGTAGTCCTGGGGGCGCCTCGAGGCGACCTTACGGACCCTGGGCACAATGGGAGCAAGACTCCCATGGGTTCCAAGTTCCGCCCCCGACCAAACACTGCGCCGGAACCTTCGGTGGTTCTGGACTCCGGCGGGCGACCCCCCGTGAAGAGGGGCAAGCCGCCTGTGCCAGTGGCCTCTGTCCATCCAGAGGCACCGGACAACTTGCTGGAAGCGCTCCGCGGTGCTTCCATCGATGAAGAGCACCACACTATCATGAGTGCGGTGATCGAGAAAGTTCAGTCTGCCAAAAACCGACTAACCGAAGCTTGTGCCAGCCTCCTAACAGGCTTTCGGGTAAGCAATCAAAATATAGGAAAATATTACCGCATAGACAGTAGCCCCTGATGCTCTATTTGGCGTTCATGAAGAAAGGCCGAATAGAGGATCAAATAATGACTCAGGAGTCTAATCAGAATATGTCTATGTGCATATGCAGGCTTCAGTGCTGGCCGCTGCCGCACGTACTGCGGAGGTCGCTGCACTGAAGCAGGACCTTGAGCGGTCCGAGGAAGAGCTCGGCCGTACCAAGAGGCAGCTCGAGGAGAGCAAAGGTAACCAATACTTGTCTATATATTAAAAAGAAATTCGGTTGTAAAGTAATAGGATCATCATGAATTTGCCAGGGGCGACGACCAAGGTGGCGACCCTGAAGAAGGCGTTGTCTGAGGTCGAAGACAAAGCGTCCAAGGAGTGCATTGAGCGGGAAAAGCAAGAAGCTCGGGTAGGCGAGGTGCAGCAAGAGCTCGAGGCTCTCGCCAAAAAACACGAGTCGTTGGAGCTTGACTCTAAGACGCGAGGGTCTGAGCTTGCAAAGGCGCTCGAAAGCACACGGAGCGCCAAGGCTAAAGCCCACAAGGCCCTCCAGGAGATTGATGTGGTGAAGAAGATAGCAGCGGGTAAGGCATTCATTATGCAAAGCAAGCATGTGAAGGAAACTTTCCTTTTACTTACCCGAGTTCGGAGCTCTCCCGGAGCTTTCACTAATCTTCCTCGCAGTGTACTGGATGCCGCGGAGTTTTACCGAGCTGAAGAGGGGAGCTCGACGAAAAAAGTTGTTCTGGTCTCAGTATACTGGGACCGAACACCCAATGCCCTTGAGCGACCAGCTGAAGGAACTGGTCGAGCTTCACAAGGCGGCCGAACAGGCCATGAAGGGTCTTATAGTCCGGATGTGGCCTGGTGATCCCCTGCCTAGCAGCTACTTCGGTCTGGTGAGGCAGCTTGTGGATGCCTGCCCACGGCTTGAAGTCATAAAGCGGTCTGTTTGCATCGAGGGTGCGCGCAGGGCTTTTGCCCGGGCGAAGGTGCAGTGGGCGAAGCTGGACGCCGTAAAGCTGTTGAAGGAGGGGCCGCCGGAGGGCAAGGAGCATCACTGCCCCGAAATGTATTATGATAGTGTCCTGAAGGGTTCCCTCCTTGTGGCGGAGGAATGTGCTAGAGATGTAATTTTTGAATGAACATGCTCATGTGATCCTGTAATGTGAAACGAGTTCATTTGCGCTATGCAATGCTTTTTGAATTTAAAATATTACCTTCTGTGCGGCCGTTTATAAAATCTGAGAGTTGGCCAGTCATCGGCTTCTGCCCCCATGTAACTAGTACTAGGGTGTTTGGGATAAACCTTAGCACTCTTTATCCCAATTTTGGGTCCTTCGAGGGAGGTGTTTAGCACAACCAACCAGACAATCGGACTATAAGGCTTTATCACTCTCACTTAGCCATAGAAGTCTACAATTTTAAATTTTGGCGAAGCCCCTAGTATTTGGAAGGCCGAATTTGGGGCGCTATATACGCCTAAGTCGGGGAAGGCCGACTCCTCGCCTGAAGTGGAAAAAGTCTTTAAGGACTTGAGACATCTCGAACAATGACCAGCTCTCGCCTTATCATGACAGTCAGTTTTCGGCTTTCTCTACTGAGGTGCTCGTCCGGAAGAATCAGGACACAATCGCAGTAGTTCTCCCAGCGCTACCTTAGCCGATATAGCGGAACGTAAGGTACCAAAACATGGGAGCCGGGCAAGCCCAACTATTGACCCAAGACATGATTCGGAGCTGATGCATATAATGCTATAAGTTCGGGGTGCCGCACTGTCAAAAGTGTTAGGACTTCTCACGCTGTATTATGGGGTAAACGAAAGCCCCTGGCGTACTGACCGTACCAAAATGTACGGGTGCAAGTTGTCGTAAATGAACATATAAGAGAAGAAAAAGGATGGATAATGCAATAATAGACTAATGCTATGCATTGTTATTTAAATAATACGTCGAAGCGTACTGATACAAGTAGTGCAATAAGCAAAAAAATAGGACTATTTGACATGTCCTATCCAAGGGCAAGCTGCGTATGGGTAGTAAAATGCGGGTATATCGATTGTTATTAGAGACCACCTGGGGGTTCCCTTGTACGTCTTAGCTTCTTTCCTCCTTGGTTGTTCCTTCCTGTAATGTGTCCGGCAATCATACTGCAGGAAAGGGCTTCCAGAGAGCAAGGTCCTGAAAGAGAAAAAATGATAAAGGTATGCAGCCCCTAGGGCGGTTAAGCCGCATTGCGGGATGTGCCCTGATCGTGCCCCCACCTATGCCCATGGTATTTTCAGTGCGTAATTATGTACCCGCGGCATAGATTTCATCGCTTGACTGGGACTGGGACGGGGGCCAAATTGCTAGGCGAGCTCTGAACGTGCCAAGCGATCCTGTTGCAGGTTACTTCGGACTCGCTTGACGGTGTCCCGGGGCTGTGTCACCGAATTGGCGGTTTGCCTTAAAAGGCTGCTTTGTGCTTCTGCTGCGAGGGTCGCAGTGTGCTCTTCCGTGCGGAGCGAGCGTTCTGTGTTTCCATTGACTGTTATGACCCCCTAGGTCCTGGCATCTTCATCTTGAGGTATGCGTAATGCGGTACCGCATTGAATTTTGCAAATGCGGTTCGCCCGAGCAGTGCGTGATAGCCACTGCAGAACAGGACGATATCCAAGATTAACTCCTCGCTTCGGAAGTTGTCCGGAGATCCGAAGACCACTTCCAGTGTGATTGAGCCCGTGCAATGGGCCTCTACACCTGGGATGATGCCCTTAAAGGTGGTTTTGGTGGGTTTGATCCTCGAGGGATCTATACCCATTTTGCGCACTGTATCCTGATAGAGCAGGTTCAGGCTGCTACCGCCGTCCATAAGGACTCAAGTGAGGTGAAATCCGTCGATGATGGGGTCTAGGACCAATGCGGCAGATCCGCCATGGCGGATACTAGTGGGGTGGTCCCTATGATCGAAGGTGATCGGACAAGAGGACCATGGGTTGAACTTTGGGGTGACGGGCTCCATCGCATAGACGTCCCTTAGTGCGCGCTTCCGTTCCCTCTTGGGAATGTGGGTTGCGTATATCATGTTCACCGTCTTCACTTGTGGGGGGAACCTCTTCTGTCCTCCCGTGTTCGGCGACCGGGGCTCCTCTTCGTCATCACTATGCAGCCCCTTGTCCTTGTTTTCAGCATTCAACTTTCCGGCCTGCTTGAACACCCAACATTCTCTGTTGGTGTGATTGGCTGGCTTATCGGGGGTGCCCTGGATTTGGCACGAGCAATCAAGTATGCGATCCAAACTGGATGGGCCCGGAGTACTTCTTTTGAATGGCTTTTTCCGCTGACCGGATCTAGAGCCTCTGAATCCGGCATTGACTGCCGTATCATCGGTGTTATCGCCGTTGTTGCGGCGCTTGTGTCTGTTATAGCGTGGTCTGCCGTTGGCATCTTTGGTATCCGAAGTGCCCGGATTCCTTGATGTGTGGTTGCTGCTATCCTCACCCGCGCAAAAGCGGGTCATGAGTGTCGTGAGGGCTGCCATAGACTTCGGCTTCTCCTCGCCGAGGTGCTGAGCGAGCCATTCGTCACAGATGTTATGCTTGAATGCCGCTAAGGCCTCTGCATCTGGACAGTTGACAATTTGTTTTTTCTTAGTTAGGAACCGTGTCCAAAATTGTCTGGCCAATTCCCCTGGCTGCTGAGTTATATGGCTCAAGTCATCAGCATCCGGTGGTCGCACATAAGTGCCCTGGAAGTTGTCAAGGAACGCGTCTTCCAAATCCTCCCAACTACCGACGGAGTCTGCTGGCAAGCTATTCAGCCAATGCCGAGCTGGTCCTTTGAGTTTTAGTGGGAGGTACTTGATGGCATGCAGATCATCACCGCGAGCCATGTGGATGTGGAGGAGGAAATCCTCAATCCATACAGCGGGATCTGTTGTACCATCATACGATTCGATATTTACGGGTTTAAAACCCTCCGGGAATTCGTGATCCATAACTTCATCAGTGAAGCATAGGGGGTGTGCGGCGCCTCTGTGTCGGGCTATATCACGACGCAGTTCATATGAGTCTTGTCTTCTATATTCGGCCCGGCCGGATTTACTTTTAGTGTATCCGGCGTGACGATCATCATCCCGCGTTGGCGCGCGCCCCCGTGACCCGTATATCGACCTTGCATGTTTTGCCCTGCTTTCCAATATGTCTCGCAGGTCCCGTGTGTTGCCCCGGGCCTTGGTATTTTTGTTTGAGTGGCGGCAGGGTGCAGGCTGAACTTTAGGCTGAAACGCCTCTCTGGCTCGGCCACAAGGTGGCTGGTCAGCTGCATTGTACACTGGTGATGTAGGTTTCAATGCTTCCTCCTCGAGTCAGGCTAGCGACCTGCACTTTGGGTAACTCTTGGAGGGCACTCGAGTTCGTATTCCTCGGCCGCAAGTCCATATGTCTGCTAGCAAATCTTGATCAGCTCGAAGTTGTTGTTGCTTTTTCTTCAAGCTATTTGCTGTGGCTATAAGCCGGCGCTTGAAGCGCTCCTGCTCGACGAGATCCTCAGGCACGTTAAATTCTTCGTCGCCGAGGCTCACCTCGTCTTCGGAGAGAGGTATGTAATTGTCCTCCTCCTATTCTCTATCTGCTGACCGCTCTGGAGGGCTAGCTTGTTCACCCTCCCGCTCTAAATCGTGCTGGAGGGGATTGTTTTCGTCTTCGGCACTATCCAGAGTGTTATTGTCTCTTGTGCCGGTATCACTACTTTTGCTATGGCGGGACTTAGAGCGGCGCTGCTGACGTCGGCGCTTTGGTTGCTTCTTGGAGGGGTCATCCCCCGCTGTCTCGTCGCCATTGCCTTATTTGGGGGTGTCCACCATGTATATATCATATGATGAGGTGGCGGTCCAGCGCCCTGTGCGAGGTGGTTCCTGTTCGTCTCCTGCATCGTCGTCCATACCGTCGATGTCTTCAGAGTCGAAGTCGAGCATGTCGGTTAAATCGTCGACAGTGGCTACTAAGTGGGTGGTGGGTGGGCAGCGAATTTCTTCGTCGTCTGCATCCCATTCTAGCCGGACATAGTTCGGCCAAGGTTCTCCTGACAAGGAGAGAGACCTTAATGAATTTAGCATGTCGCCAAAAGGTGAATGCTGAAAGATATCCACGGAGGTGAACTCCATGATCAGCGCCCAATCGGATTCGATAAGCATAGACATAGGCGGCTCAGAGTCCGTGGCCGGAGACGAATCCAGTGGTTCGGCAACACGGCTCTCATAAGGGGTGAAGTCAGTATCCGGCTCTATCGCCACTAAGAGTGCAGCCTCCATGGCGGGGTCTATCCACCCATCCTCGGATGGCGCAATTTGCTCTGGATTGAAGGCCAGAGGAGTTGCAGGTGTGATCTCCCGAACACTGTCCGACGGCAGAGCTAAATCATGCTCGTCGTGATCGTGTGGCGCACCTGACATGGGCCCGAATCCATCAAAGATCAAGTCTCCACGGATGTTGACAGTGTAGTTTAAGTTTCCGAACCTGACCTGATGGCCAAGGGCGTAGATCTCGGTTTGCTCCAGATGGCCAAGCGAGTTGGCCCGCAGTGCGAAGCCACCGAATATGAAGATCTGTCCGGGGAGGAAAACCTCACCCTAGACCACATCGTTACCGATGATCGAAGGAGCCATCAAGCCTTATGGTGACGACAAAGTGGAACTCTCAATAAAAGCACCAATGTCAGTGTCAAAACCGGCGGATCTCGGGTAGGGGGTCCCGAACTGTGCGTCTATGGCGGATGGTAACAGGAGGCGGGGGACACGATGTTTACCCAGGTTCGGGCCCTCTCGATGGAGGTAATACCCTACTTCCTGCTTGATTGATCTTGATGATATGAGTATTACAAGAGTTGATCTACCATGAGACCGTAGAGGCTAAACCCTAGAAGCTAGCCTATGGTCTGATTGTTGTCGTACTACGGACTAAACCCTCCGGTTTATATAGAAACCGGAGGGGGCTAGGGTTACACAGAGTCAGTTACAAGGGAGGAGATCTACATATCCATATTGCCAAGCTTGCCTTCCACGCCAAGGAGAGTCCCATCCGGACATGGGACAAAGTCTTCAATCTTGTATCTTCATAGTCCAACAGTCCGGCCAAAGGATATAGTCCGGCTGTCCGGAGACCCCCTAATCCAGGACTCCCTCAGCTGCCCCCGTACTTTTCTTCAGTGTCGAGCACTTTGTTCCATCTACTATTGAGTGTATTTTGCGCGGCCTAAAGCCTTTGCTTCTGCTTCTTCCGACTCCTCGCGGTGGCAATAAGCCTTCTATGGAGGTCCTCTTGCTCTGAGTTCCTTTCCGGGATGATGTGTGCATCGTCATCCGAACTGTTCTTCTCTCCGGAGACAGGTTGATGAGCTTTACCCTCGGCGTCGCCGTGATCGGATAACAGCTCGGTACTATGTTCGATGTCCGCTGGTTCATCCTGCTCTGTCACTGGGTCCATGTGGTCGTCGCTTGCTTTGGAGTCTGATAACCCACAAGTATAGGGGATCGCAACAGTTTTTGAGGGTAGAGTATTCAACCCAAATTTATTGATTCGACACAAGGGGAGCCAAAGAATATTCTCAAGTATTAGCAGCTGAGTTGTCAATTCAACCACACCTGGAAACTTAATATCTACAGCAAAGTGTTTAGTAGCAAAGTAATATGATAGTAGTGGTAACTGTAGCAAAAGGTAATGGTAGCAAAAGTAATGTTTTTGGTATTTTGTAGTGATGATAACAATAGCAACGGAAAAGTAAATAAGCGAAGAAAAATATATGAAAAGCTCGTAGGCAATGGATCACCGATGGAGAATTATGGCGGATGCGGTTCATCATGTAACAGTCATAACCTAGGGTGACACAGAACTAGCTCCAGTTCATCGATATAATGTAGGCATGTATTCCGAATATAGTCATACGTGCTTATGGAAAAGAACTTGCATGGCATCTTTTGTCCTACCCTCCCGTGGCAGCGGGGTCCTTACGGAAAAATGAACTCCTCAAACTACGGTCATCACCGGTAAGTATCCTGATTATTGTCACTTCAGGGTTAACGGATCATAACACATATTAGGTGACTATAGACTTGCAAGATAGGATCAAGAACTCTCATATATTGATGAAAACATAATAGGTTTAGATCTGAAATCATGGCACTCGGGCCCTAGTGACAAGCATTAAGCATAGCAAAGTCATAGCAACATCAATCTCCGAACATAGTGGATACTAGGGATCAAACCCTAACAAAACTAACTCGATCACATGATAGATCCCATCCATCCCATCACCATCTAGCAAGGCTACGATGGAATTACTCACCCACGGCGCTGAGCATCATGAAATTGGTGATTGATGATGGTTGATGATGACGATGGCGGCGGATTCCCCTCTCCGGAGCCCCGAACGGACTCCAGATATGCACTCCCTAGAGGTTTTAGGGCTTGACGGCGGCTCCGTATCGTAAAACGCCATGAATCCTTCTCTCTGATTTTTTTCTCCTCGAAACCAAATATATAGAGTTGGAGTTGAGGTCGGAGGAGCTCCAGGGGGGCCACGAGGTAGGGGGGCAGGCGCGCGCCCCACCCTCGTGGACAGGTGGTGGGCCCCTTGGCCTTCATCTTTTGCAAAGATTTTTTATATTTTCCAAAAAGTTTTCCCGTGAAGTTTCAGGTCATTCCGAGAACTTTTGTTTCTGCACATAAATAACACCATGGTAATTCTGCTGAAAACAGCATCCGTCCGGGTTAGTTCCATTCAAATCATGCAAGTTAGAGTCCAAAACAAGGGCAAAAGTGTTTGGAAAAGTAGATACGATGGAGATGTATCATCTCCCCGAAGCTTAAACCTTTGCTTTTCCTCAAGCAATTCAGTTGACAAACTGAAAGTGATAAAGAAAAACTTTTACAAACTCTGTTTGCTCTTGTTGTTGTAAATATGTAAAGCCAGCATTCAAGTTTTCAGCAAAGATTATAACTAACCACATTCACAATAACACTTAGGTGTCAAGTTTACTCATATCAATGGCATAATCAACTAGCGAGCAATAATCATAAATCTCGGATGACAACACTTTCTCAAAACAATCATAATATGATATAACAAGATGGTATCTCACTAGCCCTTTCTGAGACCGCAAAACATAAATGCAGAGCACCTTTAAAGATCAAGGACTGACTAGACATTGTAATTCTAGTAAAAGAGATCCAGTCAAGTCATACTCAATGTAAACTAACAATAATGAATGCAAATGAAAGTGGTGCTCTCCAACTGGTGTTTTTTAATAAGAAGATGATGACTCAACATGAAAGTAAATAGATAGCCCCTTTGCGGAGGGAAGTAGGTATTTGTAGAGGTGCTGAAGCTCGATTTTGAAATAGAGGTGAATAATATTTTGAGCGGTATGCTTTCATTGTCAACATAACAACCAAGAGATGGCAATATCTTCCATGCTACACACATTATAGGTGGTTCCCAAATAGAATGGTAAATTTTATACCCCCCTTCCACCAACAAGCATCAATCCATGGCTTGCTCGAAACAACGAGTGCCTCCAACTAACAAGAGTCCCAGGGGGAGTTTTGTTTGCAATTATTTTGATTTAGTTTGCATAAAGCATGGGACTGGGCATCCTGATGACCAGCCACTTTCTCGTGAGTGAGGAGCGGAGTCCACTCCTCTTAAGAATAACCCGCCTAACATGGAAGATACGAACAGCCCTAGTTGATACATGAGCTATTCGAGCATACAAAACATGATATTTATTTGAAGGTTTAGAGTTTGGAACATACAAATTTACTTGGAACGGTAGGTAGATATCCCATATAGGAAGGTATAGTGGACTCACGTGGAATAACTTTGGGCTTTAAGGGACTGGATGCACAAGTAGTATTCCTGCTTAGTACAGGTGAAGGCTAGCAAAAGACTGGGAAGCGACCAGCTAGAGAGCGACAACAGTCATGAACATGCATTAAAATTAATCAACACCGAATGCAAGCATGAGTAGGATATAATCCACCACGAACATAAATATCGTGAAGGCTATGTTGATTTTGTTTCAACTAGATGCATGAACATGCGCCAAGTCAAGTCACTTAAATCATTCAGAGGAGGATACCGCCCTATCATACCACATCACAACCATTTTAATAGCATGTTGGCACGCAAGGTAAACCATTATAAGTCATAGCTAATCAAGCACGTCACAAGAAACTATGATCTCTAGTTGTCATTGCAAACATGTTTATTCATAATAGGCTGAATTAGGAACAATGAACTAATCATATTTACAAAAACAAAAGAGGTCGAGTGAATACCAGCTTTTCTCATCTCAGTCAGTCCGTCATATATCGTCATAATTGCCTTTCACTTGCACGACCGAACGATGTGAATAATAATAATAGTGCGCGTGCATTGGACTAAGCTGGAATCTGCAAGCATTCAATAAATAGGATAAGACAAGGCAATATGGGCTCTTTTGTCAGATCAACAATAATGCATATAAGAGCCACTTCAACAATTTAATTATGGTCTTCTCCTATCGACCCCCAAAGAAAAGAAAAGAAATAAAACTATTTCCATGGGAAAGCTCCCAACAAGCAGAAGAAGAACATGAAATCTTTTTGGGTTTTGTTTTTAATTACTACTACAAGCATGGAAAGTAAACTAATTAAAATCTACAATTAATATTTTTGGTTTTTCTTAAAGTTTATTAAACACACAAGAAGAAAGCATAAAAAGGAAATAAACTAGCATGGACAATACAATGAAAAAGTATGAGCACCGACATCTAGCAATGAGTGTGTGAACATAAATGCAATGTCGGTGAGAAATACGTACTCTCCCAAGCTTAGGCTTTTGGCCTAAGTTGGTCGATGGCCACGGCTGGCCTGGCGGATATCCATAATAGTAGTTGGGGTCGTACTGAGATGCAGCGGCTATCGCCTCCTGAGCTGCAGCGTGGCGACGAGCGGCCTCCGCTCTCCTCTCGTACTCATCTGCCTCCTCTCTAGTAATAACATATCTTCCTTTTGCCTGATGATCAAAGAAGGCAGGAGCAGGGAGAGTAATATGGACAACACGGCGTCTGTCAAAGATTAGTCGATACTGGAGAGGTGATTCATTCCTCTCGACAAACTGGTGGTGAACCATAGCATTAAAGTCTAGGTAAGTAGGGGGTAATTCAATATCATCTTCGCGTATGGCTATACCAAGAAAATTAGCTATGCGAGTCACATAAATTCCACCAAAGAAATCTCCATTAAATCTATTAAGATGCAACCTACGTGCAACAATGGCTCCCAAATTATAATATTTATCTCCTAACACAGCACTCCTAAGAATACTGAGGTCAGGGACACACATGTGACATGCTCATCTTTACCATTAATGCATCTACCTATGAAGAGAGCAAAATAATGTATAGCAGGAAAATGAATGCTCCCTATAGTAGCTTGTGTTATATCTCTGGATTCCCCCACAGTTATATTGGCAAGAAAATCTCTAAATTCAGATTTGCGAGGGTCCCTGATACTACCCCATTGTGGAAGTTTGCAAGCAGTGGTAAAATCCTCTAAGTCCATAGTGTAAGAATTTTCATAAAGATCAAACAGGACAGTTGGAGAATTATGTGAAGATGAAAATTCAAACCTCCTCACAAAGGAACTAGTGAGATGGTGATACTGGCTGCACTTCTCTTCCTCGAAGCTCACAAGATCAGCGTTACGCAAAATACGCGTTAAATTCTTCCATAATTCCCGCTCGATCCATAAAGTTTTCCGAAGGCCATTCACAAGGACGCACTGGAGCGTTTCTTGGTGGCTCATCATCAGCATCACGCATTGCAAGCCTGGGTCCTTGCTTCCTTGAAGAACCACCTTGGAACATTTTCCTAAGTATATTTCTTCCTCTGAAAAATTTCTGAAATTTTTAGTAACTTCAAAATAATTGGACCAATGGAGGAGTCACATACCAAGGAACAATCTCCCCAAGCAGTTTTGTGAGAGGTGCTTTGAGCAAGGAGATCGAAAATGGCAGCAAAATGAGCTAGAACTCGTGCTTGAGCTGGATATTCGTGTTTGGGGGAGGAAGAAGGAGTGTGTGGGTGCAGGAATAAGTGGAGGAGGGCCACCGTGGGCCCATGAGGCAGGGGGCGCGCCGAGGGGGTAGGGTGCGCCCTCTACCCTCATGGGCAGGTGGTTAACCCCCTGCTGTGTTCTCAATGCCAAATATTCTCAAATATTCCAGAAAAAATATATTTATATTTTAGGGCATTTGGAGAACTTTTATTTTCGGGGTATTTTTATATTGCACGGATAATCAGATAACAGATAGAAAAATACTATTTTTATTTTATTTAATATAAATAACAGAAAGTAAAAGTAGGGTATAGGAGGCTGTGCCTTCTAGTTTCATCCATCTCATGCTCATCAAAAGGAATCCACTAACAAGGTTGATCAAGTCTTGTTAACGAACTCATTCCGAATAACATGGAACCGGAGAAATTTCGAATAACACTATGTTACCTCAACAGGGATATGCACATCCCCAATAATAAGAATACCGTATTTCTTCTTGACAGTAGGAAGAGGAAATTCAAAACCTCCAAATACAATCGATGGGATTTTTCCAATATATTTGATACTATGAACTTGAGGTTGTTTCCTCGGAAAGTATACCATATGCTCATTACCATTAACATGAAAAGTGACATTGCCTTTAGTGCAATCAATAACAGCCCCTGCAGTGTTCAAGAAAGGTCTTCCAAGAATAATAGACATACTATCGTCCTCGGGAATATCAAGAATAACAAAGTCCGTTAAAATAGTAATGTTTGCAACTACAACAGGCACATCCTCACAAATACCGACAGGTATAGCAGTTGATTTATCAGCTATTTGCAAAGATATTTTAGTAGGTGTCAACTTATTCAAATCAAGTCTACGATATAAAGAGAGAGGCATAACACTAACACCGGCTCCAAGATCACATAAAGCAGTTTAAACATAGTTTCTTTTAATGGAGCATGGTATAGTGGGTACTCCTGGATCTCCAAGTTTCTTAGGTATTCCACCCTTAAAAGTATAATTAGCAAGCATGGTGGAAATTTCAGCTTCCGGTATCTTTCTTTTATTATTAGCAATATCTTTCATATACTTAGCATAAGGATTCATTTTGAGCATATAAGTTAATCGCATACGCAAAAAGATAGGTCTAATCATTTCAGCAAAGCGCTCAAAATCCTCATCATCCTTTTTCTTGGATGGTTTGGGAGGAAAACGCATGGGTTTCTGAACCCATGGTTCTCTTTCCTTACCATGTTTCCTAGCAACAAAGTCTTTCTTATCATAATGTTGATTCTTTGATTGTGGGTTATCAATATCAACAGCAGGTTCAATTTCTACATCATTATCATTACTAGGTTGAGCATCATCATGAACATTATCATTAACATTATCACTAGTTTCAGGTTCATTACCAGATTGTGTTTCAGCATCAGAGATAGAAATATCATTTGGATTCTCATGTGTTCCAGTGACAGGTTTACTAGAAGCATGCAAAGTCCTATCATTTTTGTTTTTCTTCCTATTAGAAGGACTAGGTGCATCTACATTATTTTTCTGAGAATCTTGCTCAGTTCTCTTAGGATGGCCTTCAGGATACAAAGGTTCCTGAGTCATTCTACCAGTTCTAGTACCCACTCTAACAGCATAATCATTATTCTTACTATTCAATTCATTAAGCAAATCATTTTGAGCTTTAAGTACTTGTTCTACTTGAGTGGTAACCATAGAAGCTTGTTTAATAATAAGTTTAAGTTCACCTTTGACATTAGCCATATAATCACCCAAGTGTTCAAGCATATTTGAATTGTATTTCAATTGTCTACCAAAATAAGCATTAAAATCTTCTTGCTTAGCCATAAATTTATCAAACTCATCTAAGCATAGGCTAGCAAATTTAGTAAATGGGATTTTAGCTTTATCATATCTATAGAGAGAATTTACCTTTACTACCTGTGTCGGGTTATCAAGACCATGAGTTTCTTCAATAGGTAATGGATTAGGATCATATGTTTCTTCAACAGGCGGTAAATTAAGACCATGTATTTCTTCAATAGGAGGCAAATTCTTAACATCTTCAGCTTTAATACTTTTTTCTTTCATAGATTACTTTGCCTCTTGCATATCTTCAGGACTGAGAAATAGAATACCTCTCTACTTCGGAGTTGGTTTAGCAATAGGCTCAGGAGGTGTCCAATTATTTTCATTTGTCAACATATTATTCAATAGAATTTCAGCTTCATCCAATGTTCTTTCCCTGAAAACAGAACCAACACAACTATCCAGGTAATCTCTGGAAGCATCGGTTAGTCCATTATAATAGATATCAAGTATTTCATTTTTCTTAAGAGGATGATCAGGCAAAGCATTAAGTAACTTGAGAAGCCTCCCCCAAGCTTGTGGGAGACTCTCTTCTTCAATTTGCACAAAATTATATCTATCCCTTAAAGCAGCTTGTTTCTTATGAGCAGGGAAATATTTAGCAGAGAAGTAATAAATCATATCCTGGGGACTACGCACACAACTAGGATCAAGAGAATTAAACCATATCTTAGCACGACCCTTTAATGAGAACGGAAATATTTTAAGGATATAAAAGTAACGAGTTCTCTCATCTTTAGTGAACAGGGTGGCTATATCATTTAATTTAGTAAGATGTGCCACAACAGTTTCAGATTCATAGCCATGAAAAGGATCAGATTCAACCAAAGTAATTATATCAGGATCAACAGAGAATTCATAATCCTTATCAGTAACACAGATAGGTGAAGTAGCAAAAGCAGGGTCAGGTTTCATTCTAGCATTTAGAGATTGCTGATTCCATTTAGCTAATAACCTCTTGAGTTCGTATCTATCTTTGCAAGCTAAAATAGCTAAAGAAGCTTCTTTATCAAAAACATAACCCTCAGGAATAACAGGCAAGTCTTCATCATCACTTTCATCAGTATTACCAGATTCAATATTTTCACTCTCTCTAGCCCTAGCAAGTTGTTCATCAAGAAATTCACTATGTGGCACAGTAGTATCAAGCATAGAAGTAGTTTCATCATAAGTATCGTGCATAGCAGAAGTGGCATCATCAATAACAAGCGACTTATCAGAATGAATAGCAGAAGCAGGTTTAGGTGTCGCAAGCTTACTCAAAACAGAAGGTGAATCAAGTGCAGAGCTAGATGGCAGTTCCTTACCTCCCCTCGTAGTTGAGGGATAGATCTTGGTTTTAGGATCTCTCAATTTCTTCATAATGATAAGCAAATATATATCCCAAGTGACTCAAAGAATAGAGCTATGCTCCCCGGCAATGGCACCTGAAAATAGTCTTGATAACCCACAAGTATAGGGGATCCCAACAGTTTTCGAGGGTAGAGTATTCAACCCAAATTTATTGATTCGACACAAGGGGAGCCAAAGAATTTTCTCAAGTATTAGCAGCTGAGTTGTCAATTCAACCACACCTGGAAACTTAATATCTGCAGCAAAGTGTTTAGTAGCAAAGTAATATCATAGTAGTGGTAACGGTAACAAAAGGTAACGATAGCAAAAGTAATGTTTTTGGTATTTTGTAGTGATGATAGCAATAGAAACTGAAAAGTAAATAAGCGAAGAACAATATATGAAAAGCTCGTAGGCAATGGATCAGTGATGGAGAACTATGCCGGATGCGGTTCATCATGTAATAGTCATAACCTAGGGTGACACAGAACTAGCTCCAGTTCATCGATATAATGTAGGCATGTATTCCGAATATAGTCATACGTGCTTATGGAAAAGAACTTGCATGACATCTTTTGTCCTACCCTCCCGTGGCAGCGGGGTCCTTACGTAAACTAAGGGATATTAAGGCCTCCTTTTAATAGAGTACCGGAACAACGCATTAACACATAGTGAATAAATGAACTCCTCAAACTACGGTCATCACCGGTAAGTATCCCGATTATTGTCACTTCGGGGTTAACGGATCATAACCCATAATAGGTGACTATAGACTTGCAAGATAGGATCAAGAACTCTCATATATTGATGAAAACATAATAGGTTCAGATCTGAAATCATGGCACTCGGGCCCTAGTGACAAGCATTAAGCATAGCAAAGTCATAGCAACATCAATCTCAGAACATAGTGGATACTAAGGATCAAACCCTAACAAAACTAACTCGATTACATGATAGATCCCATCCAACCCATCACCGTCTAGCAAGCCTACGATGGAATTACTCACGCACGGCGGTGAGCATCATGAAATTGGTGATGGAGGATGGTTGATGATGATGATGGCGACGGATTCCCCTCTCTGGAGCCCCGAACGGACTCCAGATCAGCCCTCTCGATAGGTTTTAGGGCTTAGCGGCGGCTTCGTATTGTAAAACGCGATGAATCCTTCTCTCTGATTTTTTTCTCCCCGAAACCAAATATATAGAGTTGGAGTTGAGGTCGGAGGAGCTCCAGGAGGGCCCACGAGGTTGGGGGCGCGCCCCCCACCATCGTGGACAGGTGGTGGGCCCCCTAGCCTTCATCTTTTGGATGGATTTTTTATATTTTCTGAAAAGTTGTCCAGTGAAGTTTCAGGTCATTTCGAGAACTTTTGTTTCTACACATAAATAACACCATGGTAATTCTGCTGAAAACAGCGTCAGTCCGGGTTAGTTCCATTCAAATCATGCAAGTTAGAGTCTAAAACAAGGGCAAACGTGTTTGGAAAAGTAGATACGACGGAGACGTATTAGAGTCTACTGGGGTATTAATCTCTTGCGCTGTTATCGCTGTTTTTGCCATGGTGGGATTTGGAGTGGCGCCTACGTTGTTGCTTTGGTTGATTCTCGAGGGAATTATCCTCCGCTGCATCCTTCCGTTCCTCGTCATTGTTTTCTTTGGGTGTATCCACCATGTATATATCATGTGATGAAGTGGCTGTCTAGCGCCCTGTGGTTGGTGGTTATTGTTCCTCTCCCGCATCGTCGTCCATACCGTCGATGTCTTCGGAGTCGAAATCAAGCATGTCGGTTAGGTCGTCGACAATGGCTATTAAGTGGGTGGTGGGTGGGGAATGAATTTCTTCGTCGTCCGCTCCCCACTCAAGCCGGACATAGTTCAGTCAAGGGTCTCCTGACAAGGAGAGAGACCTCAATGAATTTAGCACGTCACCCAAGGGCGAGTGCTGAAAGATATTCGCGGAGGTAAACTCCATGATCGGTGCCCAATCAGATTCGATGGGCACGGACGCAGGCGGTTCGGAGCCTGTGGTTGGGGACGAATCCAAGGATCTGGCAACACAGGTCTCGTAGGAAGTGAGGTCAGTATTTGGCTCTATCGCCGCTGAGTGTGTGGCCTCCGTGGCAGGGTCCACCCACCCGTCCTCGGATGACACAATATGCTCCAGATTGAGGGCCGGAGTAGCCACAAGTGCGATCTCCCGAACACCGTCCGGCGGCAGAGCTAAGTCATGCTCGTCGTGGTTGTGCGGCGCACCTGACATGGGCTCAAATCCTTCGAAGATCAAGTCTCCGCGGATGTCAGCAGTATAGTTCAAGCTTCCAAACCTGACCTGATGGCCAGGGGCATAGCTATTGATCTACTCCAGATGGCCAAGCGAGTTGGCCCGCAGTACGAAGCCGCCGAATACAAAGATCTGTCCGGGAAGAAAAACCTCACCCTAGACCGCATCATTGCTGATGATCAAAGGAGCCATCAAGCCTTATGGTGTCGACACAGTGGAACTCTCAATGAAAGCACCAATGTCGGTGTCAAAACTGGCGGATCTCGGGTAGGGGTCCCGAACTGTGCGTCTAAGGCGGATGGTAACAGAAGGCGGGGGACACAATGTTTACCCAGGTTCGGCCCCCCTCGATGGAGGTAATACCCTACGTCCTGCTTGATTGATCTTGATGATATGAGTATTACAAGAGTTGATATACCACGAGATCCTAGAGGCTAAACCCTAGAAGCTAGCCTATGATTATGATTGTTGTTGTCCTACGGACTAAACCCTCCATTTTATATAGACACCGGAGGGGGCTAGGGTTACACAGAGTCGGTTACAAGGGAGGACATCTACATATCTGAACTGCCAAGCTTGCCTTCCACGCAAAGGAGAGTCCCACCCGGACACGGGACGAAGTCATCAATCTTGTATCTTCATAGTCCAACTGTCCGGCCAAAGTATATAGTCCGGCTGTCCGAGGACACCCTAATCCAGGACTCCCTCGGAGGGGCCATCATCACCATGAAGGCCAAGGACCAGAGGGAGAACCTCTCCCCATCCAGGCGGAGGCTATGGAGGAGGAAGCACAAGGGGGAGAATCTCTCCTCCTCTCTCTCGGTGGCACCGGAGAGCCATCAGGAGGGGAATCATCGCCGCGGTGATTGTCTTCATCAACATCACCATCCTCATCTCTTTTACGCGGTCCACTCTCCCGCACCCCGCTGTAATCCCTACTTGAACATGGTGCTTTATGCCACATATTATGATCCAATGATGTGTTGCCATCATATGATGTTTTGAGTAGATATCATTTGTCTTGGGGTTGATTGATGATCTAGATTGGTATGAGTTGTATGTTTTTATTTTGGTGCTGTCCTATTGCGCCCTCCGTGTCGCGCAAGTGTGAGGGATTCCCGCTGTAGATTGTTGCAATACGTTCATGATTCTCTTATAGTGGGTTGCTTGAGTGATAGAAGCATAAACCCAAGTAAGGGGGTTGTTGCGTATGGGCTAAAGGGGAATTGATGCTTTAATGCTATGGTTGGATTTTACCTTAATGATCTTTAGTAGTTGCGGATTCTTGCTAGAGTTCCAATCATAAGTGCATATGATCCAAGAAGAGAAAGTATGTTAGCTTATGCCTCTCCCTCATATGAAATTGCAATGACGACTATCGGTCTTGTTAACAATTTCCTAGGACAGTCCCGCACACCGATCCATCATTATTCCACACTCGCTATTTATAATACTTAAGTAATATATTCTAACTTTATGATAACAACACCTACTTTTATATTTCAGCTCTCCGATATCATGCAAAGTTATCCTCTTCATACCCACAACGTACTTTTATTTCTCGTTTCTAATTGGAAGCAAATGTTCGGTGTACGTAGAGTCGTATAGGCAGATAGGACTTGAGAGAATATTGATCTTACCTTTAGCTCCTTGTGGGTTCGACACCCCATACATATCACTTCCACCTTTGGGAATTGCTACGATGATTCGCTGCACTTGGGGATTATCAGAGACAGAGGCATAACCAGACTGTGGTCCACAATACGGCTCGACCTTCCTGGGACACACATACTTTTACTTTACTTTTTATCCTTTTCAGGTTTCTTTTCCACAGGCCCCTCTCGACGGCCTGATAATCGGTCCTTCTGAAGGAAGGATATACCAAGGTGGCATGTAGCACGAACGTGTGGGGGAATCTCTAGATGCTCTTCATAACGATCATTCTACCTGTTTTTAGGACCCGTACGCAGCTCCCCCTTGGTCTTGGCAGGTTAAATAGCCACTATTTCTTATCGCACTATTTGTACAAATACGCTTTGACGTATTAATCAAAATTATAATGGAAACAGTTTGCGGCCCAACTTATGTGGCACTAGCTTACTACTTCATTTTATTTCGCTATTCTTATCGATTGCATCCATACACTTTGGTACGATGTAGTTCGCCAGGGGCTTTATTGCGCTCCATACTACGACAACTAGTCCGAATACTTTTACAGCATAGTTTGGCCCCCGAATTTAGCATTATATGCATCGGCTCCGAATCATGTCTTTGGTCAATAGTTGGGTTGCCCGGCTCCTGTGCTTACTACCTTACGTTCCGCTCTATCGGCTAGGGTCGTAAAAGTAGAACTACTACGATTGTGTCCTGGTTTATCCAGATGAGCACCTCAGTAGAGAAAGCCAAAAACTGACTATCATGATGCGGCGTGAGACGGTCAACTCTTCGGAGGTTAAAAGTCTTTTGCGATTTTTTCCGCATTGTGTGATGAATCGTCCTTCATCCGATCAGGTGTTTACAGCACCCTAGTCCGGATTAAATGCTAACTAGGGGCTGCACCTACATTTTTATTGTCAAACTCCTATGGCTAAGTGAGGGTGATAAAGCCACATAGTCCGATTGCATGGTTCGTTGCGCTAAACACCTCCTTCAAGGACCAAATTCTTGGATCAAGAGTGTTTAGATTCCATCCCGAACACCCTCGTACTACCTACATGGGGGCTGAAGCCGATGACTGACCAACTCTCAGATTTAATAAAAACGACTGCATAGGAGGAAATTTTTTAAATAATAAATAAGCATTATATTACATAACGTCTTTCTTCCATCATACAAGACAAGATAACATGAATGTATTCATTCGAAGATAATATCTTTTGAACAATGGCCCTCTACAATGCGGGACCCCTTGAGCATCGTCAAAATATTGCTCCGGTGTGCGGTGCTCCTTGCCAGCGGGCGGTCCCTCGGTCGCGAGCTTGACGACATCCATCTTCGCCCACTGTACCTTGACATGGGCGAAGGCCATCCACGCACCCTCAATGCAGACTGATCACTTGATGATGTCAAGCCGGGGGCAGGCATTGACCAGCCGCTTCACGAGCCCAAAGTAACTGGTGGGTATGACTTCGGTAGGCCATAGCCGGATTATTAAATACTTCATGGCTAGTTCGGCCACCCTATGCAGTTCAACCATCTATTTTAGCTGATCGCTAAAGGGCACCGGATGTTCTGGCGCAAGGTATTGTGACCAGAACAGCTTCTCCATTGAGCTCCCCTCTTCGGCTCAGAAGAACTCTGCAGCGTCGACAACACTGCATGGTAAATCTGCAAACGCTCCTAGAGAACTCCAAATCCGGGTTAGTAAGAGATACCTATTCCTCACATATTTTCTCTACATAATGAAGGCCTTACCCGCCGCGATTTTTCTGGCCTCTTGGATCTGCTCGAGGGTTCCCTGGGCTTCGACCCTGTCATCTTGTGTGCTTTGGCGGGCCTTGGCGAGTTCGGACTCTTCATCCGCAACGTGGCGCTCCAAGGACTCGTATTTCTTCACAGCGTCATGGAGCTCCTGATGGACCTCACCGACCCTGACCTCATCCTTTTCGCGGGCGGCTTGTTCCTTTGCCGCTCTCTCCTCGGCCTCGGCCAGCGCCTTCTTGAGGATTTCCATCTCGGTTGCCGCTCCTAACAAATATCATGGCACTATGGTCAGCACAAATCATTCATCCTTTCTGGATTTACAAAAGGTCATCGCATACCTTGCTTGTCTTCTAGCTGCTTTTTAACACAGCCGAGTTCTTCCTTGGCCCGCTCCAGACTCTGCTTTAGTCCGGAGACTTCGGCAAAATGAGAGGTCGCAGCCAGCAATGACGCCTGCTTATTCACATAAGACATATTTGGTTAGTCTCGTGCGAAAATTACTTGACCCTCTGTCTGGCTTTTTCTTTCCGAACACTGAACAGAGTCTCAGGGGCTACTGTCTATACTATGACATTCTTTTTATACAATTGCGTCACTTACCTCAAAGCATGTTAGAAGGCTTGTGCAGGCTTCGATCAGCCCGCTCTTTGCGGACTGAATCCTCTCAACCACCGTACCCATGAGGGTACGGTGTTCCTCAACAATGGAAGCACTTCGCAGCGCTTCCAGTAGAATATCCGGTGCCTCTGGATGGATAGAGGTCACTAGTGAAATTGGTGCAACTCCTTCTTTTGAAGGAGGCTGCTTGCCAGATTCCGGAGCCGTGTAGGTCTCCGGGGTCATATTCGGATGAGGACCGAATTGGATATGGCCCCCATCGCCAGTCTCCATGGGGATCTGCTCCCCCATGTGGCCGGCGGCCGAGGTATCATCCTCTGGCGCCACCGTGACGGCCTCCTATGCCTTCCCAAGAGCCATGAGGGTCCTTCGAGACAGCACTTCAGCATCCTCCATAGTCTTGAGAGAGGATGCCGCCGGAAGGGACCCACTGTCCATCACCTTTGGATCCAGCGAGTTTCCTGAAGATGAGGATCGCTCGAGGTCAGAACGAGCCGGACTGCAAATGCATGATTCAACATGTTAAAATTATGAAGTAAAGACGTTGGGTATATGAACGCGTCAGTGCCCTTGAGTACTCACGATTCGGCTAGGGGCTTATCTCTAGCGTGCCACTCCGAGCTGCTATCAATGTCCCTCGCGGAGTTGTCCACGGTAGAGGCCTTCCCCTTTTTGGACGCCTCTGCCTCCAGATGCGTGGAGGCCGCCCTTTTCTTTCCCCCCCCCCTTGAGGGGGGATAATTGCTTTCCTCCTCTTTCTCGTCGTCGGTGACGGGAGGGGAGGGGTTTCGGCATCTTCGAACATCACGTCCGAAGTGCCCTTATAGCGGAGGCCACCTCTGGTCCCCTTGGCCTTCTTATTTGCCTTCTTCTTCGATGCTTGATAGGGCGCCGGAACCAGCATCTTCATCAGAAGCGGGATTGTTGGTTCTACGGGCAGCGGAGCCGGACACTAAATCCGCTCTGCCTTCTTTGTCCAGCCCTGGAAAAACAAATAGGGAAGCTTAGACATCTTCCTGGAGTATGCAAGTAAAGGGTACAGCTTGAAATACGAAAAACTTACCGCACTAGCGGGATGGGCCAGGTCGTCGCCGGCCACGTCTTGTTGGCCTTGAAGAGCACCTTCCAGATGTCTTCGTTCATAGTGTCGAAGAACCGTTGCAAGGTCTGGTGCTTGGCCGGATCGAACTCCCACAAATGGCAAGTCCGGCTTTGGCATAGAAAGATCCGGCAAGCGAGCATCACCTGGATCACATTGACAAGCTTGACGTTCTTGCCCACCATGCTCCTGATGTGCGTCTGAAGTGATGTCAGCTCATCTTACGAAGACCAATCCAGGCCCTTCTCTAGCCAGGACGTGAGCCACATCGGGGCGCCGGACTGGAATTCAGGGGCCGCGCTCCAGGTGGCGTAGTGAGATTCTGTGACGTAGAACCACTACTGTTGCCACCCTTTGACGGTTTCCACGAAGGTACCCTTGGGCCATATGCCGTTGGGCATCTTGCTCACCATGGCGCCTCCGCACTCTGCGTGTTGGCCATCCACCACCTTCGGCTACACGTTGAATATCTTCAACCACAGTCCAAAGTGGGGTGGGATACAGAGGAAGGCCTCGCACACGACAATAAATGTCGAGATGTTGAGGAAGGAGTTGGGGGCCAGATCATGGAAATCCAGCCCGTAGTAGAACATGAGCCCGCGAACGAATGGCTGGAGTGGGAATCCCAATATGTGGACGAAGTGGGGGGTAAACACAACCCTCTCATGGCGCTCCGGGATGGGGACGATCTGTCCCTTGACCGGAAGCCGGTGGGAGATTTCCTTGGCTAAGTACCCGGCCTCCCGGAGCTTGGTGATGTCCTTCTCCTTGATGGAGGAAACCATCCACTTGCCTTGCGCTCCAGATCCGGACATGGCTAGAGTGCTTTTTTGAGGTGGAATGGATGGAAGCTTGGGCGCTGGAGCTCGAGAATGGATGGGCAGAGAGAAGGAAGACGTGGGTGAAAGAGGTGAATCCTTATCCCTTTATAAAGGCAGTGAATATCAAGCGCCTCCCCACTCTCCTATTCCCCAAGGGTCATGCCGGCGGCGTGGTTGGATTACCCATGCCCGTATTGATGAGAATCCCATAATAAGAGGACACGATCTCTGTTTGACAGGACCTTCCAATAAAACCGCATCTTGAAACATGGAGCGGGAGGTTAAAAATGGTTCGAAATAATGACCGAGCTGTGATGTGATGTCACGCTACAAAAGTTGTTAGTGGATTGGACTCATAAAATATTATACTCTCTGCGTGTGGTACTCGTTTTGCAGAGTCGGACACGTTTTCTGTGTTCGAATGCTGTTTTGGAGTATTCGGAGAAGGAACCCGCCTTGCAAAGCCAACGACAATCTGCGTGCCGAACACCTCGTCATTGAAGCCTGGTTCAGGGGCTACTGAGGGAGTCCTGGATTAAGGGGTCCTCGAGCATCCGACCTGTTGGACATGGGCCGGACTGATGGGCCGTGAAGATACAAGACAGAAGACTCTCTCCCGTGCCTGGATGGGACTCTCCTTGGCATGGATGGCAAGCCTGGCATTCGGATATGAAGATTCCTTTCTCTATAACCGACTTTGTGCAACCCTAGCCCCCTCCGGTGTCTATATAAACCGAAGGGTTTAGTCCGTAGGGGCGATCATAATCATAATCATACAGGCTAGACTTCTAGGGTTTTAGCCATTACGATCTCATGGTAGATCAACTCTTGTAATCCTTATACTCATCAATATCAATCAAGCAGGACGTAGGGTATTACCTTCATCAAGAGGGCCCGAACCTGGGTAAAACATCGTGTCCCCTGCCTCCTGCTACCATCAACCTCAGACGCACAGTTCGGGACCCCCTACCCGAGATCCGCCGGTTTTGACACCAACACCCCCTCCTTCCTTCTCTCATATTCCTCCTTCCTTTCTTCTTCTACTTGGAATAGGAAAGGGGGGACCGAATCTTACTTGGACCGGGAGTCCAAGTAGGACCCCCCCATGGCGCGCCCCCTAGGGTCGGCCACCTCTCCTCCCCCCTTTATATACGTGGGAGGGGGCATCCCAAAGACACACCAAATCTTCTCTTAGCTGTGTGTGGTGCGCCCCTCCACAGTTACACACCTCGGTCATATCATCGTAGTGCTTAGGTGAAGCCTTGTGCCGGTAACTTCATCATCACCGTCATCACGTCATCGTGCTGAAGGAACTCTCCCTCGTCCACAACTGGATCAAGAGATCGAGGGATGTCATCGAGCTCAACGTGTGCTGAACATGGAGGTGCCGTATATTCGGTGCTTGGATCGGTTGGATCATGAAGACGTTCGACTACATCAACCGCGTTACTAAACGCTTCCGCTTTCGGTCTACGAGGGTACGTGGACACACTCTCCCCTCTCGTTGCTATGCATCTCCTAGATAGATCTGGCGTAATCGTACGAAATTTTTTGAAATACTTCGTTCCCCAACAACTGGGCCAAGGCCCAGCAGGCCTGCCCACCAACTGCCCCTGGCTATAACCCCACCCTGGGGGCACCAAACCCTAGCCCAACCCCACAACCCCCCACGTTCCCCCACTCTCTCCTTCCTCCCCTCCCCCTCGATCGGATCGGGGCAACCCCGACCGGCCCCGCCAATCGCCGCTGCCGCACGGGGATCCGCCCCGTCGACCGCGCCCCGCGGCCCCCCAACGCAGGCACCACCGCACCAGCGCCGCCTGGTCGCTGCCGCCCCAACCACGTCGCCTCCCCCGTTCTCTCCCCGAGCTGGGCGCCATCCGCCCCGCCGTGCACCAACCCCAACGTCCCCGACGCCGGCGCCTTTGACATCGCCACCCCTTCCGCCTCCCCGAGCGCAATGCCGCACCCTACGCTCCGCTGTGAGCCCCCACTGATTCCCCCTCCTTCCCCCCTCGTCTTTGTCATCGTAGGTGGCCGCGCACGCCATTGGCCACCATGGCCGCACTCTGGCCATCCCCCATCCATGCGCTGGCCTCGCCTTCTCCAGCTGCGGCCTTCAGCCTCGCCCGCGCTCTTCGCTCGTGTCGCCTCTCACTCGCGACAGCCGACCCTCCCTCCGCCGGCGCCACCTGCCGCCACCGGCCTCACCCTGCTCACCAGCGCCGTCCACGAGCGAGCCTCGCCGAGCCCGCTCGCTGGCCGCGTCCTCCCAGCGCCAGCCTCATCGCCCGCCTCTGTCCCCGCTTCACCGCACCACCGCGCCCACCCCGTGCTATTGCTCATCGTCCGCCCGCGCCCCGCAGCCCTGATCTGGCCGGCCACCCTCGTCCGTGCCCAGCGCCACTCCGTCGCGCCGCGTGCTCCGGCGTCCAACGCACGGTGCCCACGCCCGTGCCCCCTGGGGCTCCGCCCCTATCTGTTCGCCCGTAACCGTACACCCGCCCCGTATGGACCTGGGCCTATGGCGAATGGGGCCCACGCCCCGGTCTAAAAAACGAAAAAAAATGTTAATAAAACTAAAATAAATATTAAAATTAATCAATTAATTAGTGGTTTAGTTCATTAACTTAATTAATTTAAATTAATTAACTAGATAAATAGTTAACTAACTTACTAAACCTTAGACAATGACATGTGGACCCCCGCACACTATTTACTTTTGACCTAGTCAACTCTAACCTTGTTGACTTTGACTGGACGCACTTGTCATGCACTCAGGGTAGTATTCCATGGGTACACCTAGCAAATTCAGCTTATTTTCGAATTAAAATATGATTCAAGAATTTCCGGAATATTGCTAAAACTTTAATAATTCATAGAAAAATAATCGTGGCTCAAATTAAAATACTTTGTACATGAAAGTTGCTCAGAATGACGAGACGAATCCGAATACGCTGCCCATTCGTATGCCACACATTCCTAGCATAGCGAACCTGCAACCTTCCCCCACCATTTCGTCTGTCCGAAAATGCCTAGCTTCGGGAAAACATTCTCGGATGTTTCCCCCTTCGTCGGTATCATGTAGCCCTGCGTTAGAACACCCCTAGCACTGCTTATTGCTTGTCATGCATCTGTTTGCTCTGTATTTACTGTTTCTTGCCCCTCTTCTCGCTGGTAGACCTCGAGACCGATGCTGCACTACTAGGAAAAGGGCTATAGATGATATGGACATTAATGGTGCACCGTGTATGTGGTGCGCCACTGCTATATAGCAGTGGCCCACCAGATACAGGTGCGCCATTAGTAATATATTACTAATGGCGCACCTGGTGTGTGGTGCGCGTAGTTTTGAAAAAAAAATAAAAAAAATTGTTAGTAATGGCGCACCATGGGATAGTGCGCCATTACTAGTTGAGATAGTAAAGGCGCACCACACCCACCGTGCGCCATTAGTAGTTTAATAAAAAAATTTAAAAAAATTGTTAGTAATGGCGCACGAGTGGACGGTGCGCCATTACTAACCCTGGTGCTAAATGCACCCCCCCGGTGGACCGCCTTTTCAGTTTTAAAAAAATAAAAGAAAATGATGAAAATGTCAAAAAAAAATAAGTTTCCCATGTGATATGTGGTCTAGTTGTTGGGAAAATTTACAAATATGAATTTCGACTGTATTTGCAAAATTTCTCTGGAATTTAGTAAAATGGGCATAACTTTTGCATACGAACTCGGATTAAAAACTTTTTTATATGAAAAATCATCTACTCGAAAAGTTACATCCGAGTTGAACTGGGAGAACCTTGTTCGACATCTTCAAAATCCCCAAAAACCTAACAAAACGAAAGATACGGGGCTTTTAAGATCTAGAGGGGGGAAATGAAAAAAAAATTCAAACTTACTAGTGGCGCACCATTTGCTAGGTGCGCCACTAGTAACAGAAAAAAAATTGGTTTCAAAAAAAATTTGGATTTTTTTTCAAAATATGATACGTAATATGACTGGGAAGTTTGAAATATTTTTTCAAAAATTCATCATACTCATGAATATGAACAAAGTCCTAGACATCAACAAGGTTTAATAGGATTGATATGATAGATATATCAACAAGTGCCTGTGAAGTGAGCTGGTGCTGGGGTTGGATAGAACTGCAAAGTTAAGCATGCTCGGCCTAGAGTAGTGTGAGGATGGGTGACCTTCTGGGAAGTTTGACCATAGAGTGTGATTTGACTTGAGATTAAGCCATAGTAACCCGAGATTAAGAAATAAATGAAAAAAAAATTAATAGTTTTTTTAAAAAAGATTGAAAAAATTGATTTTTTATAATTTTTTTAGAAAAATGATACTAATGGCGCACTTCTATGTGTTGCACCATTAGTACACTAGATACTAATGGTGCGCCTGTGGGATACTAATGGCGCGCACCACAGGTGCGCCATTAGTAAAAAATACTAATGGCGTGCTACTAGTGGCGCACCTGTAGTGCGCCATTAGTAGGCAAAACAGGTGCGCCACTAGTAGGCCTTTTCATAGTAGTGCTAATTCCGATGTGATCGACTACATCGTTGACGAACCTTCTTCCCTTTCAACAGAGCTTCCAAGCAAGCCCCCCTTTGATCATCCCGATATCCCCCACTCCATTCTCTCATGATTGCATTAGATTTGGCTGCTGTAATTGATTGATCCTATTCTGATGCATAGCCTGCTTTTGTAACCTGCTCATTGTACCTTACTTGCTTATCCTAAACTGCTTAGTATAGGTTGGTTAATGATCCATCAGTGACCCCCACCTTGTCCTTGTTGCCCCTGCTTCATCATCGATGACTCGATCAACGTGATCGACGACCAGAGCCCGACACCTCACATCACATCACGCCCCTTTTGTTGCTCGACTCTACAGAGCTACTATCGAGTGTCGGGGGTGATACCTCATAACGCACTCCTGATGATGACTCTGTAGTGTAGCTATTCGGTCATGGTCATCGAGGGTGATTCCTCCTTGACCACTCCCATTACGACTCTGTCGTGCGACCCCTCAAGTGTGAACCTCGAGGGTGGTTCCTCTTATGTTCACCTTGATGATTACATCGAGTGGTATTCACCGAGGGTGATTCCTCGGGGTTTCCCCTTGATGTTTGGACACACGGTTACCCGGACTTTACTTGAGACCATTGTTGAAGTCGGGTCGGCCCTGAGGGGACCCGCGATTTCATGTGAAAGTCGGGCGGGCCCATAGAGCACCCTCGAGTTTTCTGTGAGGCACGGCCAGGCATTCTGGGCCCTTGTCGTAAGTCCACGAGACGGGGCGATGGGGTCACATTATCGTGAGTCTCTGCTCGTCTCCGCGAGACCCCAATGCACTAACAGGTTTGGGTATTTGTTCTGAGTTGGCCTTGGACCTTTGTGCACTAACCACCACGTGAGAATAGTTATGGGCCTCAACATCGTAGTATTAACCGAAGCTTGGTCAGACGTCCAGTTCAGCATTGTGGGCCTGTCGGGCCAGTGCCATCTAGTATGAGGTGGTGCTCGTCCTGGCTCGTCACACAATGACCCAGAGTGCAACGGGCAATGGGCCTTGACCCCGGAGTGCTTAGGATGTAGACCGGCGGGGACCTCTCTGCTGAGTTTGGGTAGGGCTACGACGTGTTGATCTTCCGAGGCCGGGCATTGACTATAACCACTTGGGAAAGCCACAGGGGTATGCTGCCTGCAGAGACTATAACCACTTGGCAGGAATTTTAGTTAGCCTTCCGTGCACGGCACATTCCTCAAGGTCTGATGGACCAGAAGAAGGAGTTTCACAAACTCTCACAGGGTACACTGACTGTCGATGAATATCAGAGGAAATTCCTTTAATTATCTTGCTATGCTGTGGATGACGTCTACACTGACACTCGCAAGAAGGAGAAATTCCGTGAAGGACTGCATCCCGATATAAAGCTCGCACTTGTTGCTCATGATTGCGTGGACTTTGCGACGCTTCTCAGCCAAGCTTTCCGAACTAAAAATGGTCTAACTCAGTACCAGGATTCGCTCAAGCGTACCAGAGATGTTGGCCCATCCTCGGGTCAGCCTGCTCAGAAATGTCGAGTCTGGATCCCACACAATGTTCCTCACCGACCTGCTCCAACATCAAGGCCGTCTTATGTTGCACCTCGTATGCCTCCGTCGCCGACACAGCTAACGATCTAGGCTGGACAACCCAATATTATGGCTCCTCCTCATAATGATGGTTTATGCCGCAAGTGTGGACAGCCAGGGCACCGTGCTGCCAGCTGCTGCCCGACACTGAATAAAAAGGCACGAGCTCATCAACCCAGAAACCCAAATGCCAGGCCGCATGCACTCATTCATGGTCATGTTAATCATGTAAAGGTTGAAGAAGCTCGACGGGACCCCAAGATTGTGATGGGTACCCTTCTAGTGAATTCAGTCCCAGCGTCTGTTCTTTTTTGATTTGAGAGCATCACATTCTTTCTCTTCTGAAGCATTTGCACGCAAGCAAGAATTATCATTCGAAAACATGTACCCTCCGCTGGTGGTTAGCTCTCCAGGATCTAGGTGGGATACCTCCATGATAGCCCACAATAACCACATTGAAATCGGGGGGTTAGTATTCACTGCTTCACTTATGGACCTCAAGGTTTCTACCATAGATGTCATTTTGGGCATGAATTGGTTGGGTCCTCACCAAACCCTGATAAACTGTGCAGGTGAGAAATTCCAGCTCACTCACCCTTCTGGCCAGACAAACCAATACTCAGCTCGAACGGCTCAGAATGCCGAGAGTCAGATATATGTTCTGAATGCCTTGAATGCTTCACCTCTTGAGGGAATAGAGAACATTCCATTCGTTCATGATTTTGAAGATGTCTTTCCATAAGAACTTCTAGGAATACCCCCTGCTAGAGCTATTGAATTCGTCATAAACTTGAAGCCGGGCACTACTCCTATTGCCAAGCGGCCATACAATATGCCACCACATGAACTCCTTGAGCTCAAGGAGGAAATCGACACTTCACTCCCTCAGGGTTTTATCCGTCCAAGTTCCTATGCTTGGATAGCACCTTCTCTCTTTGTCAAGAAGAAGGATGGAACTAATCAGTTGGTCCAAGATTACCGTCCTATCAACCAGGCAACAATTCGGAACAAGTATCCGCTTCCGAGAATCCACGATCTCTATGACCAACTTCCTGGTTCCTCGGTATTCTCTAAACTTGATTTGAGGTTGGGTTACCACCAGATCCGGGTTCGTGAAGAGGATATTCCCAAGACGGATTTCCTTACTCGCTATGGTTCATACGAGTACACCGTCATGTCCTTTGGCTTGACCAATGCTCCAGCCACCTTCTCTCGTCTTATGAACTATATATTCATGGAATACCTCGACAAGTTCATCGTGGTTTATCTGGATGATATCCTTGTGTACTCCAAGAACAAAGAAGAACATGCTGAACATCTTCGACTTGTTCTGGAAAAACTTCAAGAGCATCAACTATATGCCAAGTATTCTAAGTGTGAATTCTGGCTATCCGAAGTGACCTATCTTGGGCATGTCATCTCCAAGGATGGTATTGCTGCCAACCCCGAGCGAGTTCAGGCTATTCTCGATTGGACTCCCCCGAAGAATGTCAAACAAGTGAGAAGTTTTCTCGGACTCGCCAGCTATTGCCGTTGATTTGCCGAGAACTTCTCCAAGATCTCCAAGCCCTTGACTGGTCTGCTTCACAAAGGCGTCAAGTTCGAGTGGACAGAAAAGTGTCAGGAAAGTTTCCAAGCACTCAAAGACAAGCTGACTTTTGCCCCAGTGCTTGCTCCTCCAGATACTAAGGAGGATTTCGTCATTTACTACGACGCTTCACGTCAAGGATTAGGCTATGTCCTAATGCAAGAGAGCAGAGTGATTGCTTATTGATACATATGCAACATATCTATTATTTTTGATTGTTCCATGCTGTTATTTTTATCAATCTTGGATGTTTTATAATCATTTTATAGTTATTTTATATCATTTTTGTACTAACCTATTGACATAGTGCCAAGTGCCAGTTCCTGTTTTTTCCGTGTTTATTACATCGCAGAAAATCAATATTAGACGGAGTCCAAATGCCACGAAACTTTATAGAGATTTTTTATGGATCAGAAGGAACATGTTGGGCCCTGTTTGCACCTGGGGGGAGTCCCGAGGAGGGGACAACCTACCAGGGCACGCTAGGAGGCCATGGCGTGCCCTGGTGGGTTATGCCCACCTCGGGTGCCCCCCAAACCACCTCTTGCTCTATAAATACCCCAATATTCCAGAACCCCTAGAGGCATCAACGTAATATTCATTCAGTCGCTGCAGAGTCTAGAACCACAAGATCCAACCTAGACACCATCTCGGATGGGGTTCACGACCTCCATTGGTACAACTCCGATGATGCATGAGTAGTTCTTTGTAGACCTTCGGGTCTGTAGTTAGTAGCTAGATGGATTCATCTCTCTAACTCGCTTGATTCTCAATACAATGTTCTCTTGGAGATCCATATGATGTAACTCTTTGGCGGTGTGTTTGTTGGGATCGATGAACTTTGAGTTTATGATTAGATCTATCTTTTTATATCCATGAAAGTATTTGAGTTTCTTTGATCTCTTTTATGCATGATCTCTTATAGCCTCGTATTTGTTCTCCAATATTTGGGTTTTGTTTGGCCAACTTGATCTATTTATCTTGCAATGGGAAGAGGTGCCCGGTAGTGGGTTCGATCTTACGGTGCTTGATCCCAGTGACAGAAGGGGAACCGACACGTATGTATCATTGCTACTAAAGGATAAAACGATGGGGTCTATCTCTACATAGATAGATCATGTCTACATCATGTCATCGTTCTTATTTCATTACTCCGTTTCGCCATGAACTTAATACACTAGATGCATGCTGGATAGCGGTCGATGTGTGGAGTAACAGTAGTAGATGCAGGAAGGAGTCGGTCCACTAATCTTGGACGTGATGCCTATGTAATGATCATTGCCTGGATATCATCGTAATTATTTGAGGTTCTATCAATTGCCCAACAGTAATTTGTTTACCCACCATTTGCTATCTTTCTCGAGAGAAGCCACTAGTGAAACCTGCGGCCCCCGGGTCTTCTTTCTCATATATTTGCTTGCGATCTACTTTTCCTTTGCATTTTTATTCAGATCTATTAAACCAAAAATTCAAAAATACTTTGCTGCACTTTATTTTATTTATGATCTATTATTTCAATCTACTACAAACTTTTGGCATCGTTACCCAAAAGGGATTGACAACCCCTTTAACACGTCTGGTTGCTAGGTGTTGTTATTTGTGTGCAGGTGTTGTTTACGTTGTGTTGCTTGGTTCTCCTACTAGTTAGATAACCTTGGTTTCATCACTGAGGGAAATACCTACCTTCGTTGTGCTACATCATCCCTTCCTATTTGGGGAAATACCAACGTAGTCCAAGCAGACAGGAGTTTCCTGGCGTTATAGTCAGGGAGCAATCAAAAGGAATTTCTAGCACCATTGTCGGGGAGGATCTTCAACATATACCAGGTTCCTAATCACAAATATCATCTCCTCGCAATTTACATTATTTGCCATTTGCCTCTCGTTTTCCTCTCCCCCACTTCACAAAAATTTGTCGTTTTATTCGCCTCTCTTTTTCCATTTGTCGTTTTCTTGCCAGATCTATCATTTGCTTGCAATCATGAGTGATTTCGGTATGGCACCAACAGATGATGGCCTAACTCCTAAAATAGGACGTACGGGCAATCTGGATGGTAGAACTTTTATCTTGGGTCAAGGGAACGTTATGGGAAAAGAACGTATCAAAGAATTTTTCAATTGTGTTGGGAAGCTAAATCTTGATGATGCTCCTATACTCAAAACTACTAGAACTTATGCGGATGCTATTTCAGCACTAGTTTTGAAACTTGAAAGTAAATTTATTCGTACCCATCCTACCTTGCAAAGAATGTTTTTTGAGCTCCCCATTATAAAGAATCCTAGAGCTAAAAAGTTGGCCACTCTTGTTCTAATGAATGAGTTTGACTACATAATACGCGAAGCTAGGGAAATCTTTGACTTTTATGGTATAAATCATGAAAAATCTGTGATAGATGAAATTCTTTACAATAGTTACTATGCTTTAAGACATTTGCTTGGGGAAAACAAAATCTTTGATGAGAATCTTAAAAAGGAAGTCCCAGTTCTAGATATAATCCAACAAGTTTTCAATAATGTTAATCAACATTACTCTTGGATTGTTGCAGGCAAGCAAAAGGGGTATGATGAAAACCAACTTAGGATTGCTAAGACCTCTATGGATAACATGTTTTATGTTGTGTTTACAAAGCCTCATGATGAAAATACCTCTAAGAAAGTTAAGAACAAAGATGAAAAAACTTAGATCCTTGCCTTATGCCTAGCTAAGGGCATAAAACTGTAGCGCTTGTTGGGAGGCAACCAAATGATCCTGTTCTTGAGTGTTAGCACAATTATGCTACTATTATGATTGTGTTTTAGTTAGTTTTTGTTCCAAGTAAAGCCTTTAGGATCTTCTTGGGTGATAGTTGTTTGATCTTGCTGAAAAAACAGAAACTTTTACGCTCGCGAAATTAATTTTCATTTTTTACCAGAGAGCGATAAAATATCCATTCCACTTGAAGTAGATCAATATACAAATTTCTCAGGTCTTCCTAAATTTTCAGAATTTTTGGAGTTACAGAAGTATTCGAAATAGTCAGATTGCTACAGACTGTTCTGTTTTGACAGATTCTGTTTTCTTTGTGTTGTGTGCTTATTTTGATGGCTCTACGGTTTTCTTTGATGAGTTTTTGCCATATAAAAGTTGGGATACAGTAGATATAATACAAAAATAAAATATGAATTGGTTTGATACAACACCTATTGTCGTGATTTATTATTCTTATACTAACGGATCTCACGAAGGTTTTGTTGAGTTCTGTGTGATTGAAGCTTTCAAGTTTTGGGTTATCTTACTATGGATGGAGGAAGGATGGAAGATCCTAAGCTTGGGGATGCCCCGACATCCCAAGCTATTATCCAAGAATGAGCAACCAACTAAGCTTGGGGATGCCCCCGAGTGGCATCCCCGCTTTCTTCCAACGATCATCGGTATTTTACTCGAAACTATATTTTTATTCGTCACATGATATGTGTTTTGCTTGGAGCGTCTTGTATGATATGGGTCTTTGCTTTTTTTATTTTGTGTTTTAAGTCATCAATCCTTGCTGGACACACCTATTTGAGAGAACCAAAATTATGTCATGACTTGTTAGAATTGCCTCTATGCTTCACTTAAATCTTTTATGAGCAATGGACTTGCTCTAGTGCTTCACTTATATCTTTTTGAGCACGGTGTGCTTAGTATTTTTGAAGAGAAAAAAATAAGAGAGAAGGATTCATCGTGTTTTACGATACGGAGCCGCCGCGAAGCCCTAATCTCTCTCGGGAGGGCTGATCTGGAGTCCGTTAGGGGCTCCGGAGAGGGGAATCCGTCGCCATCATCATCATCAACCTTCCTCCATCACAAATTTCATGATTCTCACAGCCGCGCGTGAGTAATTCAACCGTAGGTTTGCTGGACGGTGATGGGTTGGATGAGATTTATCATGTAATCGAGTTAGTTTTGTTAGGGTTTGATCCCTAGTATCCATTATGTTCTGAGATTGATGTTGCTATGACTTTGCTATGCTTAATGCTTGTCATTAGGGCCTGAGTGCCATGATTTCAGATCTGAACCTATTATGTTTTCATGAATATATGTGAGTTCTTGATCCTATCTTGCACGTCTATAGTCACCTATTATGTGTTATGATCCGTTAACCCCAAAGTGACAATAATCGGGATACTTATCGGTGATGACCATAGTTTGAGGAGTTCATGTATTCACTAAGTGTTAATGCTTTGTTCTGGTACTCTATTAAAAGGAGGCCTTAATATCCCTTAGTTTCCAATAGGACCCCGCTGCCATGGGAGGGTAGGACAAAAGATGTCATGCAAGTTCTTTTCCATAAGCACGTATGACTATATTCGGAATACATGCCTACATTACATTAATGAACTGGAGCTAGTTCTGTGTCACCCTATGTTATAACTACTGCATGAGGAATCGCATCCGACATAATCATCCATCACCGATCCATTGCCTATGAGCTTTTCACATATTGATCTTTGCTTAGTTACTTTTCCGTTGCCACTGTTACAATCACTACAAAACCAATACTGTTACTTTTGCTACCGTTATCATTACTTCCATATTACTTTGCTACTAAATACTTTGCTACAGATGTTAAGTCTTTCAAGTGTGGTTGAATTGACAACTCAATTTTTAATACTTGAGAATATTCTTTGGCTCCCCTTGTGTCGAATCAATAAATTTGGGTTGAATACTCTACCCTCGAAAACTGTTGCGATCCTCTATACTTGTGGGTTATCAAGACTATTTTCTGGCGCCGTTGCCGGGGAGCATAGCTCTGTTCTTTGAGTCACTTGGGATTTATATCTGTTGATCACTATGAAGAACTTGAAAGATGAAAGAACCAAGATTTTTCCCTCAACTACGAGGGGAGGTAAGAAACTGCCATCTAGCTCTGCACTTGATTCACCTTCTATTATGAGTAAACTTGTGACACCTACCCCTGCTATTCATTCTGATATGTCGCATGCTATCGATGATGCCACTTCTTCTTTGCATGATACTTATGACGAAACTACTTCTATGCTTGATAATACTGTGCCACTAGGTGAATTTCTTGATGAACAACTTGCTAGGGTTAGAGAGAATGAAATTATTGAAACTGATAATATTGATGAAAGTGATGATGGAGATTCTCCCCCTAGATATGAATTGCCTATTATGCCTGAGGGTTATGTTATGGATGAAGAAACTGCTAGAGACTTTTTAGCTTGCAATGATAGATATGATCTTAAGAAACTGTTAGCTAAGTTGAAAGAAAAATCTTTGAATGCTAGAATGAAATATGACCCTGATTTTGCTACTTCACCTATCTGTATCTCTGATAAGGATTATGATTTCTCTGTCGATCCTGAGTTAATTACTTTGGTTGAGTCTGGTCCTTTTTATGGCTATGAATCTGAAACAGTTGTGGGACATCTTACTAAATTAAATGATATAGCCACCCTGTTCACTAATGATGAGAAAACTCGCTATTACTATAAGTTATTTCCGTTCTCATTAAAGGGTGATGCTAAAACATGGTTTAATTCTCTTGATCCTGGTTGTGTGTGTAGTCCCCAGGATATGATTTATTACTTCTCTGCTAAATATTTCCCTGCTCATAAGAAACAAGCTTCTTTAATTACTTAATGCTTGGGAGAGGCTTCTCCAATTACTTAATGCTTTGCCTCATCATCCTCTCAAGAAAAATGAAATGCTTGATATCTTTTATAATGGACTAACCGATGCTTCCAGAGACCACCTGGATAGTTGTGCTAGTTGTGTTTTCAAGGAAACAATTGTTGATCAAGCTGAATTGCTATTGAATAATATATTGAGTAATGAAAATGATTCGACACTTCCTGAACCAACTCCTAAGCCAACTCCGAAGAAAAGGGGTATTCTATTTCTCAGTCCTGAAGATATGCAAGAGGAAAAGAAATCTATGAAAGAAAAGGGTATTAAAGCTGAAGATGTTAAGAATTTACCACCTATTGAAGAAATTTATGGTCTTGATAACCCGACACAGGTAGTAAAGGTAAATTATCTATAGATTTGATGAAGGTGATATTCCTCATAATAAGTTTGCTAGCCAATGCTTGGATGAGTTTGATAATTTTATGGTTAAACAAGAAAACTTCAATGCTTATATTAGTAGACAATTGAAACACAATGCTTATATGATTGGACACTTGAGTGATTATATGTCTAGAGTTAAAGGTGAACTTAAACTTATTAGTAAACATGCTTCTATGGTTACCACTCAAGTAGAACAAGTACTTAAAGCTCAGAATGATTTGCTCAATGAATTAAATAATAAGAAAAATGAAAACTATGTTAGAGTTGTGACTAAAGGGGGTAAAATGACTCAGGAACCTTTGTATCATGAGGGCAACCCTAAGAGCATTGAGCAAGATTCTCACAGAGCTAATGTTGATGCACCTAGCCCTTCTAAGAAGAAGAAAAAGAAAAATTATAGGACTTTGCATGCTTCTAGTGAACCTGTTGTTGACACACCTGAGAATCCCAATGATATTTCTATTTCTGATGCTGAAACACAATCTGGTAATGAACATGAACCTAGTGATAATATCAATGATGATGTTCATGTTGATGCTCAACCTAGCAATTGTTGGGGAACGTTGCAGAAAACAAAAATTTTCCTACTCGTTTCACCAAGATCCATCTAGGAGTTCATCTAGCAATGAGCCATCAGATGCATCTACATACCTTTGTAGATCGCGTGCGGAAGCATTCAAAGAACGGTGATGATGTAGTCGAACACGACGTGATCCAAATCACCGATGACCAAGCGCCGAACGGACGGCACCTCCGCGTTCAACACACGTACGGGACGGGAGACGTCTCCTCCTTCTTGATCCAGCAAGGGGGAAGGAGAGGTTGACGAAGATCCAGCAGCACGACGGCGTGGTGGTGGATGCAGGGCGTCACAGTAGCAGGGCTTCGCCTATACTACGAGGAAGAGAGACGTAATGAGGAGAGAGGGAGGCGCCAGGGGCTGGGTTTGAAGTCCCTCCTCTCCCCACTATATATAGGGGTGCCATGGGGGGGCGCCGGCCCTAGTAGATGGATCTACTAGGGGGGGCGGCGGCCTAGGGTGGGGGGCTTGCCCCCCAAGCAAGGGGCGCCCCCTCTAGGGTTTCCCCCCCAACCCTAGCCGCATGGGCCCTTGGGGGCGGCGCCCCAGCCCACTATGGGCTGGGTTCCCTCCCACTTCAGCCCATGGGGCCCCCCGGGATAGGTGGCCCCACCCGGTGGACCCCCGGGACCCTTTCGGTGGTCCCGGTACAATATCGGTGACCCCGAAACTTGTCCCGATGGCTGAAACAGCACTACCTATATATAATTCTTTACCTCCGGACCATTCCGGAACTCCTCGTGACGTCCGGGATCTCATCCGGGACCCCGAACAACATTCGGGTTACTGCATATACATATCTTCACAACCCTAGCGTCACCGAACCTTAAGTGTGTAGACCCTACGGGTTCGGGAGACAAGCAGACATGACCGAGACGACTCTCCGGTCAATAACCAACAGCGGGATCTGGATACCCATGTTGGCTCCCACATGCTCCACGATGATCTCATCGGATGAACCACGATGTCAAGGATTCAATCAACCCCGTATGCAATTCCCTTTGTCAATCGATATGTTACTTGCCCGAGATTCGATCGTCGGTATCCCAATACCCCGTTCAATCTCGTTACCGGCAAGTCACTTTACTCGTACCGTAATGCATGATCCCGTGACCAGACACTTGGTCACTTTGAGCTCATTATGATGATGCATTACCGAGTGGGCCCAGTGATACCTCTCCGTCATACGGAGTGACAAATCCCAGTCTTGGTCCATGTCAACCCAACAGACACTTTCGGAGATACCCGTAGTCTACCTTTATAGTCACCCAGTTACGTTGTGACGTTTGGTATACCCAAAGCACTCCTACGGTATCCGGGAGTTACACGATCTCATGGTCTAAGGAAAAGATACTTTGACATTGGAAAACTCTAGCAAACGAACTATACGATCTTGTGCTATGTTTAGAATTGGGTCTTGTCCATCACATCATTCTCCTAATGATGTGATCTCGTTATCAATGACATCCAATGTCCATAGTCAGGAAACCATGACTATCTGTTGATCAACGAGCTAGTCAACTAGAGGCTTACTAGGGACATGTTGGTGTCTATTATTCACACATGTATTACGATTTCCGGATAACATAATTATAGCATGAATAAAGACAATTATCATGAACAAGGAAATATAATAATAATGCTTTTATTATTGCCTCTAGGGAATATTTCCAACAGCAATGACAATGATGTAGAGATTGAACCTGCTGTTGATCTTGATAACCCACAATCAAAGAATCAACATTATGATAAGAGAGACTTTGTTGCTAGGAAACATGGTAAAGAAAGAGAACCATGGGTTCAGAAACCCATGCCTTTTCCTCCTAAACCATCCAAGAAAAAGGATGATGAGGATTTTGAGCGCTTTGCTGAAATGATTAGACCTATCTTTTTGCGTATGCGTTTGACTGATATGCTTAAAATGAGTCCTTATGCTAAGTACATAAAAGATATTGTTACAAATAAAAGAAAGATAACAAAAGCTGAAAATTCCACCATGCTTGCTAATTATACTTTTAAAGGTGGAATACCAAAGAAACTTGGAGATCCCGGAGTACCAACTATACCATGCTCCATTAAAAGAAACTCTGTTAAAACTGCTTTATGTGATCTTGGAGCCGGTGTTAGTGTTATGCCTCTCTCTTTATATCGTAGAGTTGATTTGAATAAGTTGACACATACTGAAATATCTTTGAAAATGGATGATAAATCAACTGCTATACCTGTCGGTATTTGTGAGGATGTGCCTGTTGTGGTTGCAAACATTACTATTTCAACGAACTTTGTTATTCTTGATATTCCCGAGGACGATAGTATGTCTATTATTCTTGGCAGACCCTTTTTGAATATTGCAGGGGCTGTTATTGATTGCAACAAAGGCAATCTCACTTTTCATGTTAACGGTAATGAGCATACGGAACACTTTCCGAGGAAACAACCTCAAGTCCATAGTATCAATTCTATTGGAAAAACTTCAACGATTACTATTGGAGGTTTTGAATTTCCTCTTCCTACTGTCAAGAAGAAATATGATATTCTTATTGTTGGGGACATGCATATCCCCGTTGAGGTAACTTAGTGTTATTCAAAAATTCTCCAATTTCATGTTATTCGAAAAGAGTTTGTTAACAAGACTTGATCAACCTTGTTAGTGGATTCCTTTTGATAAGCATGAGATGGATGAAGTTAGAAAGCACAACTCTTTGTACCCTCCTTGTACTTTCTGTTATTTAGATTAAATAAAGCAAAAATAGTATTTTCAGTCTATTTTCTAAATTATCCTTGCAATAAAAAACACCCTAAAAATAAAAGTTCTCCAAATGTCCTGAAAATTTTTATATGATATTTTTAGAATATTTAAGAATTATTGGCACTGAGAACACACCAGGGGGCCCACCATGTGCCCATGAGGTGGAGGGCACGCCCCCTCCCTCGTGGACCCCACGTGGGCCTCCTCCACTTATTGTTGCACTGACACACTTCGTGTTCCTCCAGAAAAAATCATCCACCAGCTCAAACCCGAGTTCTAGCAGATCTTGCTGCCATTTTTGATCTCCTTGCTCAAAGCTCCATTCACAAAACTGCTTTGGGGGATTGTTCTTCGGTATGTGACTCCTCCAATGGTCTAATTAGTTTTTGTTCTAGTGCTTTATTTATTGCAAATTTTTGCTGCTTAGGTGACCCTGTTATTGATCTTGCATGTCAAATTTATGTGGTCAAAAGTAGTTTTAATGCATTATATAGTCTCTATGCACTTGTGGGAGTAGTTGCTATCAATCTTGTTGAGTTTCGTTCACTTTTATTTTGAGTCACTAAAAATTTCAGAAATTTTTCAGAGGAAGAAATATGTTTAGGAAAATGTACCAAGGTGGTTCCTCAAGGAAGCAAGGCCCAAGGCCCGTGATATGTGAGCCGGACAATGAACTACCAAGGGAAGCTCAAGTATGACCTTGTGAATGGCTGTCAGAGGAGTTTATGATCCGTGCAGGCATCAAGGAAGAATTTGACGCGTATGTGCGTAACGCTGATCTTGAGGGCTTCGTGTCAGATAAGTGCCCGCAATACCGCTACCTAACTGATTCATTTGTGAGAAGGTTTAAATGTACATCCTCGCGCAATTCTCACACTGTCCTATATGATCTATATGATAAATCATATACCATGGACCTAGAAGATTTTAATACTGCTTGTAAACTCCCGCATTGGGGCAATGTTAGTGAACCTCGCAAATCTGAATATGAAGACTTTCTTGCTAATATCACTGTGGGGGAATCTAGAGAAATCACACAAGCTACCATAGGGAGCATTCATTTTCCTTCCATACATTATTTTGCTCTTTTCGTGGGTAGATGCATTAACGGTACATATGAGGCTTGTCACATGTGCGTTCCAGATCTTAGTATCCTCAAGAGTGCGGTATTGGGTGATAAACAATATAACTTGGGGGCTATTGTTGCACGTAGGTTGCATCTTAATAGTTTAAGTGGAGACTTGTTTGGTGGAATTTATGCAACTCATGTAGCTAACTTTCTTGAGATACCCATACATGAAAATGATATAGAATTGCCTCCTGCTTATCTAGATTATAATGCTATGGTTCGTCATCAGTTTATTGAGACGAATGAACAATTTGTCCTTTACCGACTAATCTTTGACAGACGGCGCACCGTCCATGTTGCTCTCCCTGCTCCTGCCTTCTTTGACTTTTAGACAAAAGGGAGATATGTTATATCCAGGGAGGAGGTGAGCGAGTACGAGAGGAGGACGGAGGCAGCTCGCCTTTAAGCTGCAGCTCGTGAGGCAATAGCTGTTGTATCTCAATACGACCCCAGTTAAAATTTTGGATTTCCACCAGGTCAGCCATGGCCATAAACCAACTTAGGCCAAAAGCCTAAGCTTGGGGGAGTACGTATTCCTCACCGACATTACATTCTTGTTCACACACTCATGCCAGTTGTCGGTGCTCATACTTTTTCATTGTACTATCCATGCTAGTTTAATTTCTTTTTAAGCTTTCTTCTTGTGTGTTTGAAAAACCTTAATAAAAACCAAAAAAAATAGTTGTATCTTTTAGCTAGTTTACTTTCCATGCTTGTAGTAGCAATAATTAAAAAGAAAACCCAAAAATATTTCTCGTTCTTCTTTTGCTTGTTGGGAGCTTTCCTGTGTAAATAGTTTCGTTTCTTTTCTTTTCTTTGGGGGTCGAGGGGAGAAGAACATAATGAAAATGTTGAGTGGCTCTCATATGCATTATTTTTTATCTAACAAAGAGCCCATATTACCTTGTCTTCTCCCTTGTATTGAATGCTTGCAGATTCCAGCTTAGTCCAATGCACGTGCACTATTATTATTATTCACACCGTTCGGTTGTGCAAGTGAAAGGCAATAATGACGATATATGACGAACTGATTGAGATGAGAAAAGGTGGTATGAACTCGACCTATCTTGTTTTTGTAAATATGATTAGTTCATCGTTCGTGATTCAGCCTATTATGAATGAAACATGTTTGCAATGATAATTAGAGATTATAGTTGCTCATGCCATGCTTAATTAGCTAGGAGTTTATAATGGTTTACCTCGCGTGCCAACATGCTATTAAAATGGTTGTGATGTGGTATGATAGGGTGGTATCCTCCTTTGAACGATTCGAGTGGCTTGACTTGGCACATGTTCACGCATGTAGTTGAAACAAAGTCAACATAGCCTCCATGATATTTATGTTCATGGTGAATTATATCCTACTCATTCTTGCACTCAGTGTTGATTAATTTTAACGCATGTTCATGACTGTTGTCTCTCTCTAGTTGGCCGCTTCCCAGTCTCTTTCTAGCCTTCACTTGTACTAAGCAGGAATACTGCTTGTGCATCCACTTCCATAAACCCCAAAGTTATTCCATATGAGTCCACCATACCTTCCTATATGCGGTATCTACTTGCAGTTCCAAGTAAATTTGTATGTGCCAAACTCTAAACCTTCAAATGAAATTCTGCTTTGTATGCTCGAATAGCTCAAGTATCAACTAGGGCTGTCTATATCTTCCATGCTAGGCGGGTTATTCTCAAGAGGAGTGGACTCCGCTCCTCACTCACGAGAAAATGGCTGGTAACCGGGATGCCCAGTCCCATGCTTAAATTAAAATAATTGCAAACAAAACTCCCCCAGGATTGTTGTTAGTTGGAGGCACCCGTTGTTTCGGACAAGCCATGGATTGATGTTTGTTGGTGGTAGGGGGAGTATAAACTTTACCATTCTGCTTGGGAACCGCCTATAATGTGTGTAGCATGGAAGATATAGAGATCTCTCGGTTGTTATGTTGACAATGAAAGTATACCACTCAAAATATTATTCATTTCTGTTTCAAAAATCGAGTTCTGGCACCTCTACAAATCCCTGCTTCCCTCTTTGAAGGGCCTATCTATTTACTTTTATGTTGAGGCATCACCCTCTTATTAAAAGCACAGTTGGAGAGCACCACTGTCATTTGCATGCATTAATATTAGTTTATATTGAGTATGACTGTGACTGGATCTCTTTTATCATGAATTACAATTTCCAGTTAGTCCTTGATCATCAGAGGTGCTCTGCATTTATGTTTTGCGGTCTCAAAAAGGGCTAGCGAGATACCATCTTGTTATATCATATTATGATTGTTTTGAGAAAGTGTTGTCATCCGAGATTTATTATTATTTCTCGCTAGTTGATTATGTCATTGATATGAGTAAACAGGAGACCTGAGTGTTATTGTGAGTATGGTTAGTTCATAATCTTTGTTGAAAACTTGAATGTTGGCTTTACATATTTACAACAACAAGAGCAAACAGAATTTGTAAAAGTTTTTCTTTATCACTTTCAGTTTGTCAACTGAATTGCTTGAGGACAAGCAAAGGTTTAAGCTTGGGGGAGTTAATACGTCTCCAACGTATCTACTTTTCCAAACAGTTTTGCCCTTGTTTTGGACCCTAACTTGCATGATTTGAATGGAACACACCGGACTGACGTTGTTTTCAGCAGAATTGCCATGGTGTTATTTTTGTGCAGAAATAAAAGTTCTCGGAATGACCTAAAACTTCATGGAGAATATTCTTGGAATATATAAAAATACTGGCGAAAGAATCAAGACCAGGGGGCCCACACCCTGTCCATGAGGGTGGGGGCGCGCCTACCCCCCTGGGTGGGCCCCTGCATCATGGGCCCCCTAGAGCTCCACCGACCTCAACTCCAACTCTATATATTCACGTTCGGGGAGAAAAAATAAGAGAGAAGGATTCATCGCGTTTTACGATACGGAGCCGCTGCCAAGCCCTAACATCTCTCGGGAGGGCTGATCTGGAGTCTGTTCGGAGCTCCGGAGAGGGGAATCCGTCGCCATCGTCATCATCAACCTTCCTCGATCACCAATTTCATGATGCTCACCGCCGTGCGTAAGTAATTCCATCGTAGGCTTGCTGGACGGTGATGGGTTGGATGAGATTTATCATGTTATGTTCTTAGGGTTTGTTCCCTAGTATCCATTATGTTCTGAGATTGATGTTGCTATGACTTTGCTATGATTAATGCTTGTCACTAGGGCCTGAGTGCCATGATTTCAGATATGGACCTATTATGTTTTCATAAATATATGTGAGTTCTTGATCCTATCTTGCAAGTCTATAGTCACCTATTATGTGTTATGATCCGTTAACCCCGAAGTGACAATAATCAGGATACTTACCGGTGATGACCGTAGTTTGAGGAGTTCATGTATTCACTAAGTGTTAATGCTTTGTTTCGGTACTCTATTAAAAGGAGGCCTTAGTATCCCTTAGTTTCGAATAGGACCCTGCTGCCACGGGAGGGTAGGACAAAAGATGTCATGCAAGTCTTTTCCATAAGCACATATGACTATATTCGGAATACATGCCTAGATTACATTGATGAACTAGAGCTAGTTCTGTGTCACCCTATGTTATAACTGTTGCATGAGGAATCGCATCTGACATAATTATCCATCACTGATCCATTGCCTACGACCTTTTCACATATTGATCTTTGCTTAGTTACTTTTCCGTTGCCACTGTTACAATCACTACAAAACCAAAACTATTACTTTTTCCACCGTTACCGTTACTTCCATATTACTTTGCTACTAAATACTTTGCTCCAGATATTAAGTCTTTCAGGTGTGGTTGAATTGACAACTCAACTGTTAATACTTGAGAATATTCTTTGGCTCCCCTTGTGTCGAATCAATAAATTTGGGTTGACTACTCTACCCTCAAAAACTGTTGCGATCCCCTGTACTTGTGGGTTATCACTTCACTTAGATTTATTTGAGAGTTAGTTAAACTTTGAAGATATTCTCTCTTTCTTCACTTAAATTAATTTGAGAGAAATAAAATTTGTTACGCTCATGATCTTCACTTATATTTGTTTGAGCTTATGAAAAGCAACATGAAAATTAGCCCCAAAGTAATAGATATCGAAGAAGGATAAAGAAAAAAAGGAAAAAATATGTGTTATGAAGATCATTGGACAAAATAAACTTGATTCTTAGTAATAGTTTTGAGATATGATGATGTGATATGTGAGTTATGTTGATGAGTAATTGTGCTCTAGTAAGAATATTGGTGTTAAGGTTTGTGATTCCCCATGCAAGTACAAAAGTCAACAGTCATGCAATGAAATTATATCCTACTTATGGTGCATTATTTGGTGTTATTTATGGTTAATGCTTGCTTATGAGATTATCTATTTCTTAGTTGGTCGCTTCCCAATCTTTTGCTAGCCTTCATTTTGCACTAAGTATGATCACTACTTGTGCATCCAAAAACCTTTAACCCAGCTTTGCCACATGAGTCCACTATATCTACCTATATGCGGTATACTTTTGTCGTTCTAAGAAAATTTGCATGTGCCATCTCTAATTTTCAAAATAAAATTCTCTTTTGTGTGTTTGTTTTTCTCACGGAGCGGTGAAGGGTGGCTAATATTTTCCATGCTAGATGTGTTATTCTCAAGATGAGTGTTTATTCAATTGTCATTGCACGAGAGTAAGGCAAATGTCTTAGGGATGCCCAGTCCCAAAATGCAAAAAACTGAATTTACTTTATGTTGTCAAATAATAAATTCCTTGGAAAGTGTTGGTATGGAGGGCACCCATGGATACGGCTAGCCATGGAAAGTGAAAGTTATGGTGGAAAAAGGAATAAACTTTATTTTCTGTTTGGGAACCGCCTATGATATATCTATGCATGGAAAGCATTGGGAACTCTAAGTCGTTTTCGTTGGTGGGATGGATACACCTCCCAAAATGTTTTTCTCTCTAATTTTTCGATTTGAGCTCTGGCACCTCTACAAATCCCTACTTCCCTCTGCGAAGGGCCTTTCTTTTACTTTATGCAATTACTCATTTGATTCTCCATCTTCTCTTATAAAAAGCACCAACTAGGAGGCAATATGATCGTACTTAAGTATTGGGTGTAGCTAATATTCGAGTGTGTTTCATGAATGGATCAATGTTTGAGCATGATGGGCTAGGGATAACTTATTTTAGCATTGATATTTTGAAAGACATGGTCGCTTGTTGATATGCTTGAGTATCTAAATTATTATGTCAAAACTAGACTATTGCTTTGAATCACATAAAAAGTCCAGATGTCCACGCTATAAAGAAAATAATATGATATGACATGTTAAAAGGCACTCCACATCAAAAATTCTGTTCTTATCACTTACCTACTCGAGGACAAGTAGGAGTTAAGCTTGGGGATGATGATACGTCTCCAACGTATATATACTTTTTGATTGTTCCATGCTATTATTTTATCAATCTTGGATGTTTAAAATCATTTTATAGTCATTTTATATCATTTTTGGTACTAACCTATTAACATAGTGCCAAGTGCCAGTTCCTGTTTTTTCCGTGTTTTTTACATCGCAGAAAATTGATATCAGACGGAGATTTTTTTTGGACCAAAAGGAACATGGTGGGCCCTGGTTGCACCTGGGGGGAGTCCCGAGGAGGGGACAACCCACCAGGGCGCGCCAGGAGGCTCAGGCGCGCCCTGGTGGGTTGTGCCCACCTCGGGTGCCCCCCGGACCGCCTCTTTGCTCTATAAATACCCCAATATTCCAAAAACCCTAGAGGCATCGACGAAATATTCATCCAGCCGTTGCAGAGTCCAGAACCACCAGATCGAATCTGGACACCATCTCAGATGGGGCTCACCATCTCCATTGGTGCATCTCCGATGATGCGTGAGTAGTTCTTCGTAGTCCTTCGGGTCCGTAGTTAGTAGCTAGATGGCTTCATCTCTCTCTCTCTCTCTCTTGATTCTCAATACAATGGTCTCCTGGAGATCCATATGATGTAACTCTTTTGCAGTGTGTTTGTTGGGATCGATGAACTTTGAGTTTATGATCAAATCTATATTTTTATATCCATGAAAGTATTTGAGTTTCTTTGATATCTTTTATGCATGATCGCTTATAGCCTCCTATTTATTCTCTGATATTTGGGTTTTGTTTGGCTAACTTGATCTATTTATCTTGCAATGGGAAGAGGTGCCCGGTAGTGGGTTCGATCTTACGGTGCTTGATCCCAGTGACAGAAGGGGAACCGACACGTATGTATCGTTGCTACTAAGGATAAAATGATGGGGTCTATCTCTACATAGATATATCTTGTCTACATCATGTCATCGTTCTTATTGCATTACTCCGTTTCTCCATGAACTTAATACACTAGATGCATGTTGGATAGCAGTCGATGTGTGGAGTAATAATAGTAGATGCAGGCGGGAGTCGGTCTACCAATCTTGGACATGATGCCTATGTAATGATCATTTCATGGATATTGTCATAATTATTTGAGGTTCTATCAATTGCCCAATAGTAATTTGTTTACCTACCGTTTGCTACCTTTCTCTAGAGAAGCCACTAGTGAAACCTACGACCCCAGATCTTCTTTCTCATATATTTGCTTGCGATCTACTTTTCCTTTGCATTTTTATTCAGATCTATTAAACCAAAAATACAAAAAATACTTTGCTGCACTTTATTTTATTTACGATCTATTATTTCAATCTACTAAAAACTTTTGACATCATTACCCGAAAGGGATTGACAACCCCTTTAACACGTGGGTTGCGAGATGTTGTTATTTGTGTGCAGGTGCTACTTACGTTGTGTTGCTTGGTTCTCCTACTAGTTCGATGACCTTGGTTTCATCACTGAGGGAAATACCTACCTTCGTTGTGCTACATCATCCCTTCTTCTTTGGGGAAATACCGACATAGTCCTAGTACACAGGAGTTTTCTGGCGTTATAGTCAGGGAGCAATCACCTATGCATCTCCCCAGTTGCACCCTCACGAAAAGAACTACCCAGTTCACGACCTCGAGTTTGTTGCTGTCATACATGCACTGAAATAGTGGCATCATTACCTCCTCAGTAATCGTGGTGATATCTTCGCCGATGTAACATCCCAAAATTCTAAATTTTGGAATGTTATATTAAATAAATAATTGTGATTGTTTGTTTGATTTTTGTGTGATTGATTGTGTGAAACTAAGTGGAAATTGAAACTTTTTGAAAGTTGAATGAGTGGGAATAAAAGGACTTTCCCAAAACTTTCATCTTGCATTTTGATCTCGAAGAATTCAAATTCATTTCATCACAAGATCCTAGAGTGAAGATAATATGACTTCTTCCATTTAAAGAAATGAAAAGGGGTTTGAAAATTATTTGAATTCCATTTGAAATATTTCAAACTTAGAAACTTTAAGCAACCCAATGAGTTCATAAAATGACTTCTTCATATTTGAAGAAAGGGAGCTGGAAGTTTCAAAGAGATAAATTGGAAGTCACTTTGAAGTTATTTGAAACTCGTTTTCCATTCGAAGTTGTTTGAAATTCCAAATTCAAATCCTCTTGGGAGTTATTTAGTATTATATTCAAATTATTTTTTTCTCCTAAAAGTAAATAAATAGAAATAAGGGTAAAATGATTCCCTTCAATAGAAAATTAGGAGAAAATAAATTTGAAATCATTTTGCTATTTTAGAAATGATTTTTATTGATTTTAAATGCAATGGTAGCGCTCTTTGACTTTTAGGGATTTTTTATGGAATTTAGTTGAACCTGAAAAATAGTTCATCTTATTGCTGCTATTTTTTTGAGCATTTTGGTATATAATATGCTTATGTAGATTTTTTTTATTTACTTTCTCTCTGTTGCAGTTCTTTCTGTAAAAAAAAGGACACACGCACGCACGCGCCGGCCAGCCGGCCCAGCCACAGGCCAGCGAGGCCATGGGCCAGCCGTAGCGCTAGGGCACAAGTGGCCTGCCAGGCCAACGCCGCCGCACGAGCCACGTGCTCCTCCCGGGCTCGCTACCCGCTGCTGCCGCTGACGCATGGGGCCCGCCCTTCGTCTCCAACCTCTGCTCGATCCGCTCGGATAGAGCACGCACTCGCGCTCCCGCAACCACCGGCGCCATCGCCTTGGAGATAAGCCTTATCCCTCGCTCCCCGAGCTCCTGACCGCGCCTATAAAATCCCCAAGACCTCCTCTCTCCATTCAGTCAACTCGCACACCCCCTCTCCCCTCGCAGCACTTGCCATCGCCATGTGGATCTCGTCGGTCGAAGCTCCGTTGCCGGAGTTTGCCGTCATCCGTAAGGCCACCTCGACCACGTTATTTCTTCACCAAGATACTGCCCGAGTATGTGTGCATCCGGTTGACATGTTTTCGCCGCCTAGGTCTCGCCGGAATCGCCGCCCCGACGACCTGCGTCCTTGCCGAAGCACAGAGCCATCGTCCCCGCGCATCACCACCCCGACGCCCTCGAGGACACCTGCCTCCACCACCGGACTTCCCACGCCCGCCCGACCTCCCTGACTCCTTCCCCGTCGCCGAGGAGCGCCGGAGTCGCCGCCCCATCACCGGCCAACGCCAGCGCCGCCGTCCCTGTTCGTCATCGTTCCACCATGAGCCACTGCCCCGTTCGCTTAGTTTAGGTTGTTTTATATTTGAATTAGATTGGTTAACCGAGGTTTCCTTAAACCGCGGGTTTTATTAAAAAAAACCGATCGGTTTTATTCTTAATTAGCCGACGCTACTGTTTTACTTATATAGCGACTGTTCGCCGTATAGGCTTCCACAGCGAATGCTGCTCAGCCACCCGCAAGCCGCCACGTGGCCAGGGCATGTTCATAGTTATTTCTTTCACGGTTAGGTCCCTGTAAATTTCAGTTTAGCCCGTAAACTTAGATTAGCCACAACTTTTTAGCCGTAACTCCAAATTCGACGAAACCAGCGGCAAAATGTTCGTCTCGAATAGCTTTATCCAGAAAACCAACTTTGAAAACTTTTGGCCAAATTCAAATTTGAACTTTATTCAGATTTGAATTCAAATTTCAATTGGCCATATCTCCTAAACCGTAGCTCCAAATAGGTTGATTCTTTTTGCACTGTGTCACCATAGCCAAACCCTATCACCTGGACCTTTGTCACACTAATTTTTCACACACATTAGATTCTGTCCATGATAGTTTTACTATTAAGCCATGTATGCACTTCAGTACACATCACATCTTTGCACCCTATGTCACATGTTGTTTTGCATTTAGGATATTTCCATGCTAGTTAAGTGTGTTGAATGTTCATTTGGTTTTCCAAGACTTTTGCTTTGCATGTTCTTCTTGGTTCTCTGAAATGATTGCTTATGTGTGTGCAATGTTTGACCTTATATATTTTCATCGGAGAGTGACGAATAGCTCTATTAAGTAAATTTCTGAGAGCGATATAATCTTCATCAACTATTACCAGGCAAGTTCACATTTGACCATTCCTTCAATTACCTATGTTTTTATTATGCACTTAGTCCTTTGAGGTAGGATTGCATGGTAAGATTTATTGTTGCCAGATGGCTATGCCGTTACCTAGTAGTTCATTTGAGGTAGGTCTGATCTATACATCCTTGTCACCACCGTGTAAGTTTATTTTTTCCTTGCTAAATATAGACGTGGTTTGGGAAGCGAACATGGCGAGACATGAGTGACAAAGTAGTAATCAGGACCAAGACTTGTAAATGAACTACCTGGGTGGTATTTTGTTTGAATGGTGGCGAAGTACAGTGGCAGCATGCATGGTTAATCCATGGTGGTGCACCACTAGTGGTCGGCCGCCCAGGCTCAAAGAGATTAATCATATTCTCATGTCTAGAAGCTTACGTGTGCAGCCACAAGCCAATATGGGCTCTGGCATAGTTGAGTAGTTAGTGTGACCCCTTCCGGGATGGGCTAGCAGATTTAGAATGATGTAGGTGTACCAGCCTATCCGTGGGTTAAGGGGGACATTTTCGAAAGACTATGTCTCGGTCATCCTGTTCTCAAATGCCAGGCAGTGCGAGAACTTCAAGGGAGGCGATCGAGTCTTGTGGGGAAAAGTGCGCAAACCTCTGCAGAGTGTTAAAACCTAATCGATTAGCCGTGTCCCCGGTTACGGACAACTTGAGCATCTAGTAATGGAAATGTTGGGAGATCTCATCACTCTTAATTAAACATTTGGGTTTGAAATGAAACTTTGGGAATGGATTGAGTTGGGTTTGCCAACTCATCCGATGCTATTTTGTAGTAGTAGAATAATACCTTTTTAATCTAGGGAAAAACTAGCTTCATGCAAAAACTAAACTTAGAGATTTCCACCAGCCAAATTGCATGTACAAGTAGGTTCATTATTCTTATGATGTGACTTGCCAGTACATTCAATGTACTGACCTATAGGGCTGCAACGTCTTATGTTGCAGGAATTTTCTACGACAAGTAAGAGTTACGTTGTAGGGTTACGGTCTACACTCAACTTGCCGTTGGCGTTGATGGGACTCCACACCCATTCGATTGTTTCCGCTGAGATTTATGAGGTATATATCAGTTTTACGTTATTTATACATGTGATTGCACTTTGATATAGACATTGATGTACTGTGTGTGACAGCATACCGATCCAGGGATGGCACGGATACACAGAGGCTTGACCGTTTGAGGTCGGGTCGCTACAGCCGACCACCAAAGTCTGAAGTATCTGTTTACTTAGCCATATTTGAACCTCCGAAGTTGCTCTTTATGGGAGTTCAATCCGAAGAAGCACCAAACCCTGAAGAGGCTCTTTCACGAAGATGCCTGGAAGTTTCTCTTCAAGGGCAACGAGACACCGCCAGCTACAGACTCAGACCGCGGGCACGACATTAACCACCTCGCCAATGAGGTAAGCCTTTAACACATCCTCTACTTGCTTGTTACAAGGAGGATATCTGAACTTTTATAATCATTGCTTCTTCAGGAATGGATGGAGAGGGCGAAGCGGATTCGGTGTCCGGCTCTGCTACCCGAGGAACCAATCATCCCGCGCCTGGCGAAGATGCTGGTGCCGGCGCCCTATATGACGCCGGAGAAGAAGGCCAATGCGAAGGCCAAGGGGGTCTGGAGTGGCCCCCGCCGCAAGGGCGCTTCGGACGTGACGTCCGAAGACAAGACCCGCTCCTCCGCTGCCGAAGACAACGACGATGAGGAGGAGGAGGAGAGCGACCCTCCCCCTTACGGGGGGAGGAAGAAGAGGGCAGCCTCCACAAATCTGGAGGCGGAGGCGCCCAAGAAGGGGAAAGTCCCTGTCACGGACTGCTCCGCGTGAGATGTCGACAGCAGTCCAGAGCGACGCCCCCGGAACAAGCCCCTGGCCGCATCGTGAGTACAAAGAACCCGCACACGTCCATTTATCCGGCCTCTCCACCTTATGGTATTTTACATGGTTTAATAATGTTATTACAGGCCGGCCCACGACAGCTCCCAGCGATCCTCATCAAGAGGCTCGTTGGACTCAAAGGAAAAGGCCAACGAGACACAGCCGGCTGCTTACTCTCCCAAGGCCAAGGGAGACAACGAGGTGCTGTCCCAAAGGACCTTCCCAGGCCAGGAGAGGTTCAGGAGGCCGTCATGGCGGCACCGGAGAGAGACACCTTGACCGCCGGACACATGGGGGAACATACCCCCATGGAGACTGACAATGGGGGCCGTGCCCAATTCGGACCACATCCGAGCATGGATCCGGAGACCCATATGACCACGGAGTCCGACAAGCATCCTCCTTCAAGAGAAGGAGGCGTGCCTGTCCCGCCGCGACCTCTGTCCAACCAGAGGCGCCGGATAATCTATTGGAAGCGCTACGGGGCGCTTCCATTGTGGAAGAACACCGTATCCTTATGGGTACGGTGGTTGAGAAGGTTCAGTCCTTCAAGAGCGGACTGACCGAAGCCTGCAGCGGCCTGCTGACAGGTTTCGAGGTAAGCAGCGTTAACCGAGAAAATCCCAATATATATAGTAGCCCCTGAGACACTGGCCGGTGTTCGGAAAGAAAAGTCGAACAGAGGATCAATTAAATTTTGCAGGAAACTAACCAAACTGTGTCTGATGTGCATAAGCAGGCGTCGCTGCTGGCCGCGACCTCTCACACTGCCGAAGTCTCCGGACTAAAGTAGAGATGGAGCGGGCCGAAGAGGAGCACGACCAGGCGAGGAAGCAGCTGGAAGACCAGCAAGGTATGTAGTGACTCGCTATGTATTCGGAAAGAATAAATGATGCATACTGATCGTAGTGTCATGATATGTGTGTTGGAAATATGCCCTAGAGGCAATAATAAATTGGTTATTATTATATTTCCTTGTTCATGATAATCGTTTATTATCCATTCTAGAATTGTATTGATAGGAAACTCAGATACATGTGTGGATACATAGACAACACCATGTCCCTAGTAAGCCTCTAGTTGACTAGCTTGTTGATCAATAGATGGTTACGGTTTCCTGACCATGGACATTGGATGTCGTTGATAATGGGATCACATCATTAGGAGAATGATGTGATGGACAAGACCCAATCCTAAGCCTAGCACAAGATCGTGTAGTTCGTATGCTAAAGCTTTTCTAATGTCAAGTATCATTTCCTTAGACCATGAGATTGTGCAACTCCCGGATACCGTAGGAATGCTTTGGGTGTGCCAAACGTCACAACGTAACTGGGTGGCTATAAAGGTACACTACAGGTATCTCCGAAAGTTTCTGTTGGGTTGGCACGAATCAAGACTGGGATTTGTCACTCCGTATGACGGAGAGGTATCTTTGGGCCCACTCGGTAGGACATCATCATAATGTGCACAATGTGATCAGGAGTTGATCACGGGATGATGTGTTATGGAACGAGTAAAGAGACTTGCCGGTAACAAGATTGAACAAGGTATCGGGATACCGATGATCGAATCCCGGGCAAGTATCGTACCGCTAGACAAAGGGAATTGCATACGGGATTGATTGAATCCTCGACATCGTGGTTCATCTGATGAGATCATCGTGGAACATGTGGGAGCCAACATGGGTATCCAGATCCCGCTGTTGGTTATTGACCGGAGAGTTATCTCGGTCATGTCTGCATGGTTCCCGAACCCGTAGGGTCTACACACTTAAGGTTCGATGATGCTAGGGTTATAGGGAATAGATATACGTGGTTACCGAATGTTGTTCGGTGTCCTGGATGAGATCTCGGACGTCACGAGGAGTTCCGGAATGGTCCGGAGGTAAAGATTTATATATGGGAAGTCCTGTTTTGGTCGCCGAAAAAGTTTCGGGTTTTATCGGTAATGTACCGGGACCACCGGGAGGGTCCCGGTGGTCCACCAAGTGGGGCCACCTGCCCCGGAGGGCTGCATAGGCCAAGTGTGGGAGGGGACCAGCCCCAGGTGGGCTGGTGCGCCCCCCCACCAAGGCCCAAGGCGCAAGGGAGAGTGGAAGGGGGCAAACCCTAGGCTCAGATGGGCCTAAGGCCCATCTAGTGGTGCGCCCCCTCTCTCCCCCCTTGGCCGCCCCCCTAGATGGGATCTAGGGCTGGCCGCCACCCCTAGGGGTGGAAACCTAGGTGGGGGCGCAGCCCCTCCCCTCCCCCTATATATACTTGAGTTTTTGGGCTGCCAAACACACGATTCAATCTCCTTCTTGGCGCAGCCCTACCCCTCTCCCTCCTCGTCTCTTGCGGTGCTTGGCGAAGCCCTGCTGGAGTACCACACTCCTCCACCACCACCACGCCGTCGTGCTGCTGCTGGATGGAGTCTTCCCCAACCTCTCCATCTCCCCTTGCTGGATCAAGGCGTAGGAGACGTCACCGGGCTGTACGTGTGTTGAACACGGAGGTGCCGTCCGTTCGGCACTAGGATCATCGGTGATTTGGATCACGACGAGTACGACTCCATCAACCCCGTTCACTTGAATGCTTCCGCTTAGCGATCTACAAGGGTATGTAGATGCACTCTCCTTCCCCTCATTGCTAGATTACTCCATAGATTGATCTTGGTGATGCGTAGAAAATTTTGAATTTCTGCTACGTTCCCCAACAGTGGTATCAGAGCCAGGTTTATGCGTAGTTTCTATGCACGAGTAGAACACAAGTTGTTGTGGGCGTCGATTTTGTCAATTTGCTTGCCGTACTAGTCTTATCTTGATTCGGCGGCATCGTGGGATGAAGCGGCCCAGACCGACCTTACACGTACTCTTACATGAGACTGGTTCCACCGACTGACATGCACTAGTTGCATAAGGTGGCTAGCGGGTGTTTGTCTCTCCCACTTTAGTCGGATCAGATTCGATGAAAAGGGTCCTTATGAAGGGTAAATAGAAATTGGCATATCACGTTGTGGTTTTCGCGTAGGTAAGAAACGTTCTTGCTAGAAACCTATAGCAGCCACGTAAAAACTTGCAACAACAATTAGAGGACGTCTAACTTGTTTTTGCAGCATATGCCTTGTGATGTGATATGGCCAAAAGGATGTGATGAATGATATATGTGATGTATGAGATTGATCATGTTCTTGTAATAGGAATCACGACTTGCATGTCGATGAGTATGACAACCGGCAGGAGCCATAGGAGTTGTCTTAATTTATTTATGACCTACGTGTCAACTTAAACGTCATGTAATTACTTTACTTTATTGCTAAAGCGTTAGCCATAGTAGTAGAAGTAATAGATGACGAGACAACTTCAAGAAGACACAATGATGGAGATCATGGTGTCATGCCGGTGACAACGATGATCATGGAGCCCCGAAGATGGAGATCAAAAGGAGCAAAATGATATTGGCCATATCATGTCACTATTTGATTGCATGTGATGTTTATCATGTTTTACATCTTATTTGCTTAGAACGACGGTAGCTTAAATAAGATGATCCCTCACTAAAATTTCAAGAAAGGTGTTCCCCCTAACTGTGCACCGTTGCGAAGGTTCGTTGTTTCGAAGCACCACGTGATGATCGGGTGTGATAGATTCTTACGTTCGAATACAACGGGTGTAAGCCAGATTTACACAGCAAAAACACTTAGGTTGACTTGACGAGCCAAGCATGTACAGACATGGCCTCAGAACACGCAAGACCGAAAGGTCGAGCATGAGTCGTATAGAAGATACGATCAACATGAAGATGTTCACCGATGTTGACTAGTCCGTCTCACGTGATGATCGGACATGGCCTAGTTGACTCGGATCATGTTTCACTAAGATGACTAGAGGGATGTCTATCTGTAACACCCTCGATGCGACTATATCTCCCACGTGTTGAGGCACGACTTAGAGGCATAATCGCATTGAAGGCATATGTCGCAAATAAGGCAATCTTCACAACATCCCATGTAATATAAATAATAAAGGGGAGATAACATAGTTGGCTTACACTCGCCACGTCAATCAAGGTACATAAATAACATTACATCATCCAAACACTCATGGCCCGACTACGGTGCCAAAATAAAGATAACCCAACATGCGACACGGTCCCGATCACCCCCAACTGGGCACCACTACTGATCATCAGGAAAGGAAACATAGTATCGTTGAGAGTCCTCGTCGAACTCCCACTTGAGCTCGAGCGCGTCACCTAGAGCGGAATCATCAGGCCCTGCATCTGGTGTAATAGTAATCTGTGAGCCACAGGGACTCAGCAATCTCGCACCCTCGCGATCAAGACTATTTAAGCTTAATAGGTATGGCAAGTTAAAAATAAGTGGAGCTGCAACAAGCGACTAGCATATATGGTGGCTATCTTATTCGCAAAAGAGAGCGAGAAGAAGAGGCAAAGCGCGAGCGAGAAACTAGAGGACAACCTGCGCAAGCATTACTCCAACACCGTGTCCACTTCCCGGACTCCGCCGAGAAGAGGCCATCACGGTAACACACTCAGTTGATTCATTTTAATTAGGTTAAGGTTCAAGTTATCTACAACCGGACATTAACAAATTCCCACCTGCCCATAACCGCGGGCATGGCTTTCGAAAGGTCAAATCCCTGCAGGGGAGTCCCAACTTAGCCCATGACAAGCTCTCACGGTCAACAAAGGAATAGACCTCCTCCCGAGACGTTCCGATCAGACTCTGTACCTCGGTTCTTCAAGACACTTCGACATGCTAAAACAAGTCCAGCAACACCGCCCGAATGTGCCGACAAATCCCAATAGGAGCTACACATATCTCGTTCTCAGGGCACACTCAGATTGTCCAAACTTTCGATAGGCCAGCCCAGAGTTGCCCCTGGTAGCCACCGGCGGCTGACGAGTTGGACCAACACTCAGAGGAGCACTGGCCCGGGGGGTTTAAAATAAGATGACCCTCGGGCTCCGGAAACCCAAGGGAAAAAGAGGCTAGGTGGAAAATGGTAAAACCAAGGTTGGGCATTGCTGGAAAATCTTTAATCAAGGCGAACTATCAAGGGGTTCCCATTATAACCCAACCGCGTAAGGAACACAAAATCCGGGAACATAACACCGATATGACGGAAACTAGGGCGGCAAGAGTGGAACAAAACACTAGGCGAGAGGCCGAGCCTTCCACCCTTTACCAAGTATATAGATGCATTAAGATAACAAGATAATATAATGATATCCCAACAAGTAATAAATGTTCCAACAAGGAACAGCCTCCAATCTTCACCTGCAACTAGAAACGCTATAAGAGGTGCTGAGCAAAGCGGTAACATAGCCAATCAACGGTTTGCTAGGACATGGTGGGTTAGAGGTTTGACATGGCAATTTGGGAGGCTTGAAAGCAAGTGGTAGGCATCGTAGCATTGGCATAGCAAAAGAGCGAGCAATCTAGCATAGCGAAGATACTAGTGATTTCGAGGGTATGATCATCTTGCCTGCACAGTTGTCAGAGTTGACTGGATCCTCGAAAGCAAACTCAGCGGGCTCCTCGTTAGCGAACTCGTCTCCCGTCTCTACCCAAACAAGACAAACAAGCAACAAGGACACAATCAACCACGTGCACGGATCAAACAATATGATGCCATGATGATATGCTATGCGGGATGCGATGCGGGATGCATATGCAAGATGTGACAGGAAATGCAAGAACCTGGCCTCAACTTGGAAATCCAAGTGTGCCACTAGAAAGATGAGATGAAATCGCTTGAAAACGATACAAAGAACGCCGGAATCGGAGTTACGGTTTGGAAATGGCAAGCAATTCAAATATGACGCCGGTCTGCGATTTACATCAAGTAGTCATCTAAATGCAACGAGATGAGCATGCTAAAGCACCCAAACATGACAAAAAAATACATGGCAGGGATGCATTAAATATTCTTAACAAAAGTCTAGCACTGAGGTACGGCCAATTCATCCATTAAGAGGTTCAAACAAGCATGGCAAAACTGCATATGGCAAACAGATTTCAGACTTAGTGAAATTAACACTTGTCTGGAATTTCAGATCAGGTAGCACTCTTCGGAGCAACAAAACTACATGTTACATGACCTGAACATGGCAAAGTAAAGCATGGCATGGAGCTACTCAAAGAGCTTAACAAAAGTCCCTTAGTGACCTTGAGCCAAAAGGCATCAGAAAATACAATTGCAAGCATGTGAACATGGCAAAAACATAATCAGTTTTCAGACTTAGTGAAAACTGGCACATGCTGAAATATATCTCAAGTAGGCATGTTTACGAGCTCGATGCACTCACTATGGAGAAAGTCATGATAAGCTAAGCATACACCCATTAAGAATACACAAAATTCAAGCTAGACATGGGAAGAACAATAGCATAGCATGCACGGATCTACTACAACATCATCGGCAAAATCGCTAACAAGTAGACAATCTGCCCAGATTCACAAAGTAGCAAAAGTAGAACTCGATTGACTCAAGCTAGCGCGCTCCATAATTGCAAAAAAATACATGGATGGATAGAGCACTACAATATTAACAAAACATCCTTACTGATCATCCTCAAAAGAGGCACGGATCACTAGGAAACAACATGAACATATGGCCATATGAGATAAGCAGCTCAAGGACTTAGTGGAAATACTAAGTCCTTGAAATCAGAATTACCAAGTGCACCACTTTGCAAGCTTGTGCTAGTCACCACACACATCACAAAAATACATGGGTTGCACCTCTGGAAAGATGGCAAAACCATTAACAAAACATATGAAGAGCTCGGGGACATATCATGCACACATTAATCATGGCAAAAATGACAAAAAGCTAAATGGAGTAGCAGATCTGACAATTATCTCAAGTAGCACTCTTCTAACAGCATTTCGGGCATCAAGATGAACTCAAATGAAAAAGATGCAATGGAATGAAATGATTTACTCTCTGAGATGAACATATTGATATGCTATGTGCCAAAAACGGAGCTACGGATACGGAGATATAGCATGATGAACAGGAGCACATGGATTAGGGTTTCGGGCAAAAGTCAACCCTCAGATCCAGATCCAGATCGGGCACGATTTACGAGACCCGCCGAAGCACTATTCACCGGCGCCGGAGTTTACACTTGCCGGAGCTGCGAGGCGTCACCGGAGTCGAGGAAGAGACGGAGAGGGGCCGGATCCGGCATGGGGGAGGCGGCGAGGCAGCACGGACAACGAGGTGGCCGCGGACGGCGCGCGCAGCGGGCGGCTGGCGGCGGCGCGTGCGGCGGGCGGCGGCGCGCGCGCCGGCGGGGAGGCGGTGGATGGCGGCGGGCCAGGGAGAGACGAGGAGGCGCGGGCGGCGCGGGCAGCCAGGCGGCGGGGTGGAGCCGATGGGCTTCGGGGGCCCCGGCCGGGCCGAGCGGGCCGGCGGGACTGAGGCGGCGATGTGGGGCGGCTCGGCCACGTGGCGCGCCCGGAGTGGCTGGCGGGGAGGAGCGGACAATGTCCATCGGTGGCGACTTAGTCCGGCGGTGCGCGATGGGATTTTTAGGGTTAGGGGAAGAGGAGATCCGCGAATTTCGGGAGGGGACTTTAAATAGAGGTAGAGGGAGCTAGGAGAGTCCAAATGAGGTGTGGTTTTCAGCCACGCGATCGTGATCGAACGCTCTAGATGATGGAGAAGGTTTTGTTGGGTTTTGGGCCAAATTGGAGGGGTGTTGTGCTGCAACACACAGGAGGCCTTTTCGGTCCCTCGGTTAACCGTTGGAGTATCAAACGAAGTCCAAATGATACGAAACTTGACAGGTGGTCTACCGGTAGTAAACCAAGGCCGCTTGGCAAGTCTCGATCCAATCCGGAAATGTTTAATCCCCACACACGAAAGAAAGGTATAAATGACCACCGGAGGAGAATGAAGCGCCGGAATGCAAAACGGACAACGGGGAAAATGCTCGAATGCATGAGAAGAACACGTATGCAAATGCAATGCACATGATGACTTGATATGAGATGCATGACAACGATAACAACACACGGAGACAAAGACCCGAACCCGAGAAAATAAGTAACTTAACGCCGGAAATGGCAAGAGTTGGAGTACAAGTTGGGAAAGTTACATCCGGGGTGTTACAACACTCCACCACTACGAAAGGATCTCGTCCCGAGATCTAGGACTGAAAGAACGTCGGGTACTCAGAACGGAGGTGATCCTCGCGTTCCCAGGTAGCTTCAAGGTTGGAATGGTGTGACCACTTGACTTTGAGAAATTTGATTGACTTATTGCGAGTCTCTTCGAGAATAGCAACTGGGTGCTCACGATAGGAGAGATCTTCTTGGAGCTCAATGTCCTCGAAGTTGACGGTACGGTCAGGAGTCTTGAAGCACTTTCAGAGCTGAGAGACATGGAACACGTCATGAACATTTGCAAAGTTTGAAGGAAGCTCGAGTTGATAGGCAAGGTCGCCTCTCTTTCTGACAATCTTGAAAGGTCCCACGTATCTAGGGGCAAGCTTCCCTTTGATACCGAAGCGACGAGTACCTTTCATAGGAGAGACGCGGAGGTAAACATGATCTCTGATCTCGAAAGCCAAATCACGGTGCTTACTATCATAGTAGCTCTTCTGACGGGATTGGGCTGTTTTGAGGTTATCACGAATGACTTTGCACATTTCCTTTGCCTCTGTGATTAAGTCATTTCCCAAAAGCTGACGTTCACCGGTTTCAGACCAGTTGAGAGGGGTACGGCACTTCCTGCCATACAGAATTTCAAATGGGGCCTTGCCCGAACTTGCTTGAAAACTGTTGTTGTAGGAGAATTCAGCATAAGGAAGAAAATCCTCCCACTTCATGCCGAAGGAGATAACACAAGCCCTGAGCATATCTTCAAGAATCTGGTTGACACGCTCGACTTGACCACTAGTTTGAGGATGGAAAGTTGTGCTGAAGCGGATGTTGGTGCCCATGGCCTTCTGAAAAGAATCCCAAAACTTGGACGTAAAGATGCTGCCACGGTCTGAAGAGATCACTTGTGGAATACCGTGCAGAGAGACAATTCGAGAGGTATAGAGTTCCGCCAATTGAGCTGCAGTGATCGACTCTTTGATAGGCAGAAAGTGAGCCACTTTGGTGAGTTTGTTGATGACAACGAATATAGCATCATTGCCATGCTTGGACTTTGGAAACCCAGTCACGAAGTCCATTTCAATGTGGTTAAACTTCCATTCTGGAATGGCAAGAGGTTGGAGGAGACCAGCTGGCCTTTGGTGTTCTGCCTTCACTCTTCTGCAGACATCACATTCATTCACGAATTGAGCAATTTCACGCTTCATTCGAGTCCACCAATAAGCCTGCTTAAGGTCCTGATACATCTTCGTGCTCCCAGGGTGGATGGAGAGGAGAGAATTGCGAGCCTCGTTCATGATCACTTTACGGAGGTCACCTTTGGGTACAACAATACGATCCTCGAAGAAGAGAGTATCCTTGTCATCAAGGCGGTAGCACTTGTACTTGGGTTGACTCTTGGCAATCCCAATCTTCACCTTTTTCACCATAGCATCAAGAAACTGGGCTTGGCGAATCAGATCTTCCAAGGTAGGAGAGACTTGAAGGTTGGCGAGGAAACCTTGAGGAACAACTTGCAGATTAAGTTGCGGAAAGCTTCACAAAGCTCGGGTTGATAAGGCTTAAGAATCAGACTGTTGCAATAAGCCTTTCTGCTCAAAGCGTCAGCAATCACATTGGCCTTGCCTGGAGTAGACTCGATACTCGGATTATACTCTTGAATCATTTTGACCCATCGAGTTTTCTTGAGGTTGAGATTAGGCTGAGTGAAGATGTACTTCAGACTCTTGTGATCAGTGAAAATGTCCACTTTTCTTCCCAATAAGAGATGTCTCCAAGTCAAAAGAGCATGCACAACTGCCGCCAACTCGAGATCATGAGTGGGGTAGTTCTTCTCATTGGGCTTCAACTAGCGAGAGGTATAAGCAACAACTTTCTTCTCTTGCATCAATACTGCGCCAAGACCTTGGAGAGAGGCATCACAAAAGACCTCGTACGGCTTGGATTCATCAGGCGGAGTCAGAACTGGAGCAGTGATCAATTTCTCTTTCAAAGTGTTGAAAGAAATGTCACACTCCGGAGACCAAACGTACTTGATGTGCTTCTGGAGAAGATTTGAGAGAGGCTTCGCGATCTTAGAAAAGTTTTCAACAAATCTTCGACAGTAGCTTGTGAGACCGAGGAAGCTACGGAGTTGCTTCACATTCTGAGGAGGTTCCCAATTCACAATTGCAGACACCTTCTCAGGATTCACGGCAATACCTTTGGCAGAGATGATATGACCAAGATAAAGAACCTCATCGAGCCAAAATTCACACTTGGAGAACTTGGCGTAGAACTGGTGTTCCCTCAACTTATCAAGTACCAAACGCAAGTGCTTGGCATGATCTTCCTTGTTCTTCGAGAAAACCAGAATGTCGTTGAGATAGACCAAAACGAAGTCATTGGTGTAGGCGTTGAAGATGAAGTTCATCATGCGAGAGAAAGTCGGAGGAGCGTTGACGAGGCCAAAAGACATGACAGTGTATTCATATGACCCATAGCTTGTCCTGAAAGCCGTCTTGGGAATATCTTGCTCATGGATTCGAATCTGATGATAACCCATACGGAGATCAAGCTTGGAGAATACTTGAGCACCTTTGAGTTGTTCGAACAGCTCGTTGATGTTGGGAAGTGGGTATTTGTTCTTGATGGTCTTCTTATTCAATGGACGGTAATCAACACAAAGTCGGTCCGTTCCATCCTTCTTCTTCACAAAAAGAACACCACAACCCCACGGAGAAGAACTAGGCCGGATGAGACCCATTTTCTCTTGAATATCGAGTTGCTTCTTCAGCTCCTTCAACTCTTCAGGTCCGAGCTTGTAAGGGCGCTTGCACACAGGTTCCGTGCCGAGCTCAAGATCAATAACGAATTCAACTGGCCGGTGCGGAGGCATTCCTGGAAGCTCTTCTGGAAAGACGTCTTGATATTCGCAAACGACTGGAATTTGCGAGATGGCATCAAGTTCACCCTTCTCATTGAGAGAAAACAGACGGATGGTATTATCCCGAGCGGCAAATACAATTACATCCTCAGACGAATGAGTCAATTGAATCTGTCTGGCTGCACAATCAAGCTGAGCCTTGTGCTTAGAGAGCCAATCCATCCCGAGAATAAGATCAATATCCGAGTTACCAAGAACCATTGGAGAAGCCAGAAACTTGAAATCACCCATTATGATAGAAATATCCGGAATCTCGTGGTTAGCGAGCAAACATTTACCCGGAGAGACAACTGCTAACGGTTTATGCATAACTTGGGAAGTCACCTCATGCTTAGATGCAAAAGGTTTCGAGATGAAACAATGCGATGCACCAGTGTCAAAAAGAACTTTTGCAGGAACATCGTTAACAGGAAGGTTACCCATGATGACATCTGACGAGTCCTCTGCCTGAGCTGCATTCATCAAGTTAACCTTGGCGTGCTTGGGGTTATGCTTGACCACAGCTGTACTTGCCGATCTGACAGGAGGAGGAGGAGGAAGACGCCTTTGGTTGAAACACTTGTTGGCATAGTGACCCTTCTGTTGGCACTTGTTGCACGTGACCTCTGAAAGCGGACGATGATACGGAGCACTCGATCTTGGAGTTTGAGACGAAGTCTTGTTCTGAAAGCCAGGGTTGGATGGGTGGGAAGAACCACTGCCACATTTGCTCTTCTGCTGATACGGCTGATGGAACGGAGGAGGAGGAAGCCAATACTTCTGCTGCTTGGCCACTTGAGTAGAGGAAGAAGGAGTAACATCTCTGACTCGCTTCTTGGAAGCATCACACCTCAGTTGAGCGGCCTCTTGCTTCAGTGCCATGTTGTAGAACTCATCGTACCTCAAGGGCTCAAAGAGAACAAGAGCTAGCTGAATTTCTTCTCTGAGACCACCCCTGAACTGGTATATCATACTCTTCTCATCAGGTACGTCCTGCTTAGCAAAGCGGGCGAGCTTCTGAAACAACTTGTTGTAGTCATAGACAGACAAAGAGCCTTGCTTCAGGTTGCGGAATTCCTCACGCTTGCTTTCAACCACGCTCTGAGGAATATGATGAGCTCTAAAATCTTGGCGGAATTCATCCCAGGTAATAACACGTCCACCTCTGGAATCCTTGTACTGCTGGAACCATTCTACAGCTTGATCTTTGAGTTGGAAGGAAGCGAACTTGACAAAGTCCTCAGGCCTGACGTTACTGCACTCGAAACACTTGCACAGATCCACGAGCCAATCGTCAGCATCTGTTGCCTCAACACAATTGCTGAAAGTCTTTGGCCCATTAGCAAGGAACTGGTTGAGTGTAGCAAAGTGATTCTGATTGTTGCCTTGGTTCCCTTGGTTGCCTTGGTTGCGCTCTTGAAGAATTTGCATGATCAACTGTGTGTTTGCATTGGTTGCGGCCATCACAGCTTGCCATGCCTCCGGAGGAGGTGGAGGTGGTGGCGGATCAGGATTCGGAGTCGTGCGCGTTAGAGGAGCCATCCTGAAGAGGTTGACATCCATTAGCACATTGGTAGACAAATATTGAAGCTGAATCCAACGAAATGAAAATTGCAACATATAGTCTTCACATCCGAACAAAATGAACGAATGCATTCCTCTTGAAATGGTCACATATCCATAAATTGAGAAGCCACTTAGAATTAAGGTAGAGAAATAAATCCACAAGGTACGGATCAAGAATGAATAATCGGTAAGAAATCCCAATCTCAAACCAAATATCCGTGGAAGAAAGAACTAGAGCTACTAGAATTCCCACCTATGAAACTCCCGAACTTTTTCGGTTATGCAATCAGGTGTTGGGGATACAGGGGAAGCATAATATCTCACCCAAATCTAGCAAATCCTACATCCATCTGTATCCATCCTTCAACACATAACCAAGAAAAACTTCGGAAACCATCTACCTCAACCTTCGAAAAGCATCCGTTATACAAGTTATGGCGATACTCCCGAACTCCCGCCCCAGTACTGGGTGGCGTCGAGGTTATCTCACCAACGAACTGCATAAAAGAGATTTTTGATGTCGGTGTACTAAACTCAGGTATTCCAGAACTGCAACGATAAAATTATGACGACAACACCTCAGAGCTCAACTCCCCGGGACACTTCCACAAAACCCCTGACAGGAGGCACCAAGACAATGTTCTCATCACAAAACCATCGGAACGATTCCAAGATACCCGCGTGATCCTAATTTTTTTTTTGTGAAATTTGAGAAGAGAAGAGTCAAAACTCTACGTCAGGATGCCTTACCAGAGCGATGAGGAGACTGAGAAGTAAAAAGAATTCCTAAACTCTTTGATATATAATTCCTAAATGACTCAAAACATTTTTCTAGACACAACTCGGCTGTTAAAAACGATCAAGCAATGGGGCTCCTAAGGTCGGGGAAGGCTCTGATACCAACTTGTAACACCCTCGATGCGACTATATCTCCCACGTGTCGAGGCACGACTTGGAGGCATAATCGCATTGAAGGCATATGTCGCAAGTAAGGCAATCTTCACAACATCCCATGTAATATAAATAATAAAGGGGAGATAACATAGTTGGCTTACACTCGCCACGTCAATCAAGGTACATAAATAACATTACATCATCCAAACACTCATGGCCCGACTACGGCGCCAAAATAAAGATAACCCAACATGCGACACGGTCCCGATCACCCCCAACTGGGCACCACTACTGATCATCAGGAAAGGAAACATAGTATCGTTGAGAGTCCTCGTCGAACTCCCACTTGAGCTCGAGCGCGTCACCTGGAGCGGAATCATCAGGCACTGCATCTGGTGTAATAGTAATCTGTGAGCCACAGGGACTCAGCAATCTCGCACCCTCGCGATCAAGACTATTTAAGCTTAATAGGTATGGCAAGGTAAAAATAAGTGGAGCTGCAACAAGCGACTAGCATATATGGTGGCTATCTTATTCGCAAAAGAGAGCGAGAAGAAGAGGCAAAGCACGAGCGAGAAACTAGAGGACAACCTGCGCAAGCATTACTCCAACACCATGTCCACTTCCCGGACTCCACCGAGAAGAGGCCATCACGGTAACACACTCAGTTGATTCATTTTAATTAGGTTAAGGTTCAAGTTATCTACAACTGGACATTAACAAATTCCCATCTGCCCATAACCGCGGGCATGGCTTTCGAAAGTTCAAATCCCTGCAGGGGAGTCCCAACTTAGCCCATGACAAGCTCTCATGGTCAATGAAGGAATATACCTCCTCCCGAGACGTTCCGATCAGACTCAGTACCTCGGTTCTTCAAGACACTTCGACAGGCTAAAACAAGTCCAGCAACACCGCCCGAATGTGCCGACAAATCCCGATAGGAGCTGCACATATCTTGTTCTCAGGGCACACTCAGATTGTCCAAACTTCCGATAGGCCAGCCCAGAGTTGCCCCTGGTAGCCACCGGCGGCTGACGAGTTGGACCAACACTCAAAGGAGCACTGGCCCGGGGGGGTTTAAAATAATATGACCCTCGGGCTCCGGAAACCCAAGGGAAAAAGAGGTTAGGTGGAAAATGGTAAAACCAAGGTTGGGCATTGCTGGAAAAGCTTTAATCAAGGCGAACTATCAAGGGGTTCCCATTATAACCCAACCGCGCAAGGAACGCAAAATCCGGGAACATAACACCGATATGACGGAAACTAGGGCGGCAAGAGTGGAACAAAACACTAGGCGAGAGGCCGAGCCTTCCACCCTTTACCAAGTATATAGATGCATTAAGATAACAAGATAATATAATGATACCCCAACAAGTAATAAATGTTCCAACAAGGAACAGCCTCCAATCTTCACCTGCAACTAGCAACGCTATAAGAGGGGCTGAGCAAAGCGGTAACATAGCCAATCAACGGTTTGCTAGGACATGGTGGGTTAGAGGTTTGACATGGCAATTTGGGAGGCTTGAAAGCAAGTGGTAGGCATTGTAGCATTGGCATAGCAAAAGAGCGAGCAATCTAGCATAGCAAAGATAGTAGTGATTCGAGGGTATGATCATCTTGCCTGCACAATTGTCAGAGTTGACTGGATCCTCGAAAGCAAACTCAACGGGCTCCTCGTTAGCAAACTCGTCTCCCGGATCTACCCAAACAAGACAAACAAGCAACAAGGACACAATCAACCACGTGCACGGATCAAACAATATGATGCCATGATGATATGCTATGCGGGATGCATATGCAAGATGTGACAGGAAATGAAAAAACCTGGCCTCAACTTGGAAATCCAAGTGTGCCACTGGAAAGATGAGATGAAATCGCTTGAAAACGATATAAAGAACGTCGGAATCGGAGTTACGGTTTGGAAATGGCAAGCAATTCAAATATGACACCGGTCTGCGATTTACATCAAGTAGCCATCTAAATGCAACGAGATGAGCATGCTAAAGCACCCAAACATGACAACAAAATACATGGAAGGGATGCATTAAAGATTCTTAACAAAAGTCTAGCACTGAGCTACGACCAATTCATCCATTAACAGGTTCAAACAAGCATGGCAAAACTGCATATGGCAAACAGATTTCAGACTTAGTGAAATTAACACTTGTCTGGAATTTCAGATCAGGTAGCACTCTTCGGAGCAACAAAACTACATGTTACATGACCTGAACATGGCAAAGTAAAGCATGGCATGGAGCTACTCAAAGAGCTTAACAAAAGTCCCTTAGTGACCTTGAGCCAAAAGGGATCAGAAAATACAATTGCAAGCATGTGAACATGGCAAAAACATAATCAGTTTTCAGACTTAGTGAAAACTGGCACATGCTGAAATATATCTCAAGTAGGCATGTTTACGAGCTCGATGCACTCACTACGGAGAAAGTCATGATAAGCTAAGCATACACCCATTAAGAATACACAAAATTCAAGCTAGACATGGCAAGAACAATAGCATAGCATGCACGGATCTACTACAACATCATCGGCAAAATCGCTAACAAGTAGACAATCTGCCCAGATTCACAAAGTAGCAAAAGTAGAACTCGATTGACTCAAGCTAGGGTGCTCCATAATTGCAAAAAAAGACATGGATGGATAGAGCACTACAATATTAACAAAACATCCTTAATGATCATCCTCAAAAGAGGCACGGATCACTAGGAAACAACATGAACATATGGCCATATGAGATAAGCAGCTCAAGGACTTGGTGGAAATGCTAAGTCCCTGAAATCAGAATTACCAAGTGCACCACTTTGCAAGCTTGTGCTAGTCACCACACATATCACAAAAATACATGGGTTGCACCTCTGGAAAGATGGCAAAACCCTTAACAAAACATATGAAGAGCTCGGGGACATATCATGCACACATTAATCATGGCAAAAATGACAAAAAGCTAAATGGAGTAGCAGATCTGACAATTATCTCAAGTAGCACTCTTCTAACAGCATTTCGGGCATCAAGATAAACTCAAATGAAAATGATGCAATGGAATGAAATGATGTACTCTCTGAGATGAACATTTTGATATGCTATATGCCAAAAACGGAGCTACGAATGCGGAGATATATCATGATGAACAGGAGCACATGGATTAGGGTTTCGGGCAAAAGTCAACCCTCAGATCCAGATCCAGATCCGGATCGGGCGCGATTTATGAGATCCGCCGGAGCACTGTTCACCGGCGCCAGAGTTCGTGCTCGCCGGAGCTGCGGGCCGTCACCAGAGTCGAGGGAGAGACGGAGAGGGGTCGGATCCGGCGTGGGGGAGGTGGCGAGGCGGCACGGACGCTGAGGCGGCCGCGGACGGCACGCGCGGCGGGCGGCAGCGCGCGCGCCGGCCGGGAGGCGGCGGATGGCGGCGGGCGAGGGAGAGACGAGGAGGCGCGGGCGGCGCGGGCGGCCAGGCGGCGGGGTGGAGCCGATGGGCTTCGGGGGCCCCGGCCGAGCCGAGCGGGCCGGCGGGACTGAGGCGGCGATGTGGGGCGGCTCGGCCATGTGGCGCGCCCGGAGTGGCTGGTGGGGAGGAGCGGACAATGTCCGTCGGTGGCGACTTAGTCCGGCGGTGCGCGATGGGATTTTTAGGGTTAGGGGAAGAGGAGATCCGCGAATTTCGGGAGGGGACTTTAAATAGAGGTAGAGGGAGCTAGGAGAGTCCAAATGAGGTGCGGTTTTTGGCAACGCGATCATGATCGAACGCTCTAGATGATGGATAAGGTTTTGGTGGGTTTTGGGCCAAATTGGAGGGGTGTTGGGCTGCAACACACACGAGGCCTTTTCGGTCCCTCGGTTAACCGTTGGAGTATCAAACGAAGTCCAAATGATACGAAACTTGACAGGCGGTCTACCGGTAGCAAACCAAGGCCGCTTGGCAAGTCTCGGTCCAATCCGGAAATGTTTAATCCCCACACACGAAAGAAAGGTAGAAATGACCATCGGAGGAGAACGAAGCGCCGGAATGCAAAACGGACAACGGGGAAAATGCTCGAATGCATGAGAAGAACACGTATGCAAATGCAATGGACATGATGACATGATATGAGATGCATGACAACGATAACAACACACGGAGACAAAGACCCGAACTCGAGAAAATAAATAACTTGACGCCGTAAACGTCAAGAGTTGGAGTACAAGTTGGGAAAGTTACATCCGGGGTGTTACACTATCTGAGTGGGAGTTCATTAGATGAACTCAATTATCATGAACATAGTCTAAATTGTCTTTGCAAATATGTTGTAGATAAATAGCTCACGTTGTAGCTCCCTGTTTCAATACGTTCCTAGAGAAAGATTAAGTTGAAAGATATTGTAAGCAATGATGCGGACTAGGTCCGTAGTCCGAGGAGTGTCCTCACTGCTACACAGAAGGCTTACGTCTTTGATGCACCGCTCGATGTGCAAACCCCTACAACGTCGTCTGTGGATGTTGTGAACACCTGACAGACACATCCTGATGACTACTTGATAGTTTAGTGCACCATACTTTACGGCTTAGAATCGGGATTCCAATGACGTTTTGAACGCCATAGAACATATGAGATGTTCCAAGAGCTGAAATTGGGATTTTAGGCTCATGCCCGTGTTGAGAGGTGTGAGACCACTGACAAGTTCTTTTGCCAACAAGATGGAGGAGAATAGCTCAGCTAGTGAGCATGTGCTCAGAATGTCTGCGTGCTACAGTCACTTAAATCAAGTGGGAGTTAAACTTCCAGATAAGATAGTGATTGATAGAGTTCTCTAGACACTATCACTAAGCTACTAGATCTTCGTGATGAACTACGACATGCAAGGGATGGAGTTGATCCCGGAGCTGTTCGCGGTGCTTAAGATCGCAAAAGGTAGAAATCAAGAAGGAGCATCAAGTGTTGATGGTTTAATAAGACCACTGGTTTCAAGAAGGGCAAGGGCTAGAAGGGAAACTTCATGGATGGCAAACCAGTTGCCGCTCCAGTAAAGGAACACAAGGTTGAACCCAAACCCGAGACTAAGTGCTTCTATTGTAAGGGGAACGGTCACTGGTAGCGGAATTACCCCAAATGCATGGTAGATAAGAAGGCTGGCAACTTCAACAAAGTATATACGTGTTATTAATGTGTACCTCACTAGTACTCCTAGTAGCACCTGGGTATTGGATACCGGTTCAGTTGCTATTATTGGTGACTTGAAGCAAAATCTACGGACTAAATGGAGACTGGCTAAGGGCGAGGTGACGATGTGTGTTGGAAGTGTTTCCAAAGTTGATGAGATCACCATCGCACGCTCCATCTGCCTTCGGGATTAGCATTGAACCTAGATAAATGTTATCAGGTGTCTACGTTGAGCATGAATATGATTAGATCATGTTCATTGCAATACGGTCATTCATATAAGTTAGAGAATAATGGTTATTCTGTTTACGTGAATGATACCTTTCATGGTCATGCACCCTATGTGAATGGTTCATTGAATCTCGGTCATGGTAATACACATGTTCACGCCAAAAGATGTAGAGTTAATAATGATAGTACCACTTTCTCGTGGCACTGCCGCTTAGGTCATATTGGCGTAAGATGCATGAAGAAACTCCATGTCGATGGATGTTTGGAGTCACTTGATTTTGAATCGCTTGACACATGCGAGCCATGCCTCATGGGCAGGATGACTAAGACCCCGTTTTCAGGTACAATGAAACGGGCAAGTGACTTGTTGGAGATCATGCATGCTGATGCGTGTGATCCAATGAGAATTGAAGCATGCAGTGGATATCGCTATTTTCTCATCTTCACTGACGATTTGAGTAGATATAGGTATATCTACTTAATGAAGCACAAAGTCTGAAACGTTTGAAGAGTTCAAGCGATTTCAGAGTGAAGTTAAGAATCATCATAACAAGAAGATCAAATTCCTACGATCTGATTAATGAGAATATCTGAGTTATGAGTTTGGCAAACACTTAAGACATTGTGGAATTGTTTCACAGTTGAAGCCACCTGGAACACCACTGGGTTATGGTGTGTCCGGACGTCGTAATCGAACCCTATGAGATATGGTGCGATCTATGATGTCTCTTATCAATCTACTGTTTTCATTTTGAGGTTATGCGTTAGAGACAGCTGCATTCACTTTAGATAGAACACCATCTAAGTCCGTTGAGACGGCGTCGTATGAACATTGGTTTGGAAAGAAACCAAAGTTGTCGTTTCTTAATGTTTGGGGCTACGATGCTTAAGGCTTCAACCGGAGAAGCTTGAACCCAAACCGGACAAACACATCTTCATAGGATACCCAAAGGTGACAGTAGGGTATACCTTCTATCTCAGATCCGAGGGCAAATTGTTTGTCGCTAAGAACGGGTCCTTTCTCGAGAAGGAGTTTCTCTCGAAAGAATTGAGTGGGAGGAAGATAGAACTTGATGATGTTGTCGAACCTTTATTTCAACCAGAGAATGATGCAACACAGAAAGATGTTTTCTGTGGCACCTACGTCTGTTGAATAGGAAGTTAATAATAGTGATCATGAAGCTTCGGATCAAGTTGCTATCGAACCTCGTAGGTCGACAAGGATATGTACTACTCCTGAGTGGTACGGTAATCCTGTCTTAGATATCATGTTGTTAGACAACAATGAACCTACGAGCTATGGAGAAGCGATGGTGGGCCCGTATTCCGACAAATGGTTAGAAGCCATGAAATCCAAGATAGGATCCATGTATCAGAACAAAGTATGGACTTTGGTGGACTTGCCCGATGATCGGCAAGCCATTGAGATAAATGGATCTTTAAGAAGAAGACGGACGTGGGAGGTAAAGTTACCGTCTATGAAGCTCGACTTGTGGGAAAGAATCTTTTCACAAGTTCAAGGAGTTGACTACGATGAGAATTTCTCACCCGTAGCGATGCTTAAGTCCGTCGGAATCATGTTAGCATTAGCTGTATTTTTCGATTATGAAATCTTACAGATGGATGTCAAAACAAGTTTTCTTACCAAGTTTTCGTAAGAAAAGTTGTATATGATACAATAAAAGGTTTTGTCGATCCTAAGGATGCTAAAAGGTATGCTAGCTCCAGCAATCCTTCTATGGACTAGAGCAAGCATCTCGGAATCGGAATATATGTTTTGATGGAGTGATCAAAGCTTTTAGGTTTATACAATGTTTGCTAGAAACTTGTATTTAAAAGAAAGTGAGTGGGAGCACTACAACATTTCTGATAAGTATATGTGGATGACATATTGTAAGATCCGAAATAATGTAGAATTTCTGGAAAGCATAAACGGTTGTTTGAAGAGTGTTTTTCAAAGGAAGACCTGGATAAAGCTGCTTACAAATTGGGCATCAAGATCTATAGAGATAGATCAAGGCGCCTGATGATACTTTCAAAGAACGCACACCTTGACATGTTTTTGAAGGAGTTCAAAATAGATCAGTCAAAGAAGGGGTTCTTACCTGAGTTGTATGGTGTGAAGTTGAGTAAGACTCAAAGATTGACCACGGCAGAAGAAAGAGGAAGGACGAAGGTTGTCCCCTATGCTCTTGTCATAGGCTCTATACGGTATGCCATGCTGAGTACCGCACCTGATGTGTGCCTTGCCACATGTCTGGCAAGAAGGTACAAAGGTGATCTAAGAATGGATCACCAAATAGCGGTCAAAATTATCCTTAGAGGAATAAGGAAATGTTTCTCGGTTATGGAGGTGATAAAGAGTTCGACATAAAGAGTTACGTTGATGCAAGCTTAACACCTATCCGGATAGCTCTGAGTAGAGATACCGGATACGTACAATGGAGCAATAATTTGGAATAGCTCCAAGTGGAACGTGGTAGCAGCATCTACGATATAAAGTTTTGCGAAATACATAGGGATCTGAATATGGCAAGACCCGTTGACTACAACCTCTCTCACAAGCATAACATGATCAAACCCAGAACTGTTTGAGTGTTTATCACATAGTGATGTGAACTAGATCCTTGAGTCTAGTAGACTCTTAGATGTTGGTCACATGGCGATGTGACCTGTGAGTGTTAATCACATGGCGATGTGAACTAGATTATTGACTCTAGTGCAAGTGGGAGACTGTTGGAAATATGCCCTAGAGGCAATAATAAATTGGTTATTATTATATTTCCTTGTTCATGATAATCGTTTATTATCCATGCTAGAATTGTATTGATAGGAAACTCAGATACATGTGTGGATACATAGACAACACCATGTCCCTAGTAAGCCTCTAGTTGACTAGCTCGTTGGTCAATAGATGGTTACGGTTTCCTGACCATGGACATTGGATGTCGTTGATAACGGGATCACATCATTAGGAGAATGATGTGATGGACAAGACCCAATCCTAAGCCTAGCACAAGATCGTGTAGTTCGTATGCTAAAACTTTTCTAATGTCAAGTATCATTTCCTTAGACCATGAGATTGTGCAACTCCCGGATACCGTAGGAATGCTTTGGGTGTGCCAAACGTCACAACGTAACTAGGTGGATATAAAGGTACACTACAGGTATCTCCGAAAGTGTCTGTTGGGTTGGCACGAATCGAGACTGGGATTTGTCACTCCGTATGACGGAGAGGTATCTCTGGGCCCACTCGGTAGGACATCATCATAATGTGCACAATGTGATCAAGGAGTTGACCACGGGATGATGTGTTACGGAACGAGTAAAGAGACTTGCCGGTAACGAGATTGAACAAGGTATCGAGATACCGACGATCGAATCTCGAGCAAGTATCGTACCGCTAGACAAAGGGAATTGCATACGGGATTGATTGAATCCTCAACATCGTGGTTCATCCGATGAGATCATCGTGGAACATGTGGGAGCCAACATGGGTATCAAGATCCCGCTGTTGGTTATTGACCGGAGAGTTATCTCGGTCATGTCTGCATGGTTCCCGAACCCGTAGGGTCTACACACTTAAGGTTCAATGACGCTAGGGTTATAGGGAATAGATATACGTGGTTACCGAATGTTGTTCGGTGTCCTAGATGAGATCTCGGACGTCACGAGGAGTTCCGGAATGGTCCGGAGGTAAAGATTTATATATGGGAAGTCCTATTTTGGTCGCCGGAAAAGTTTCGGGTTTTATCGGTAATGTACCGGGACCACCGGGAGGGTCCCGGTGGTCCACCAAGTGGGGCCACCAGCCCCAGAGGGTTGCATAGGCCAAGTGTGGGAGGGGACCAGCCCCAGGTGGGCTGGTGCGCCCCCCCACCAAGGCCCAAGGCGCAAGGGAGAGTGGAAGGGGGCAAACCCTAGGCCCATCTAGTGGTGCGCCCCCTCTCTCCCCCCTTGGCCGCCCCCTAGATGGGATCTAGGGCTGGCCGCCACCCCTAGGGGTGGAAACCTAGGTGGGGGCGCAGCCCCTCCCCTCCCCCTATATATACTTGAGTTTTTGGGCTGCCAAACACACGATTCAATCTCCTTCTTGGCGCAGCCCTACCCCTCTCCCTCCTTGTCTCTTGCGGTGCTTGGCGAAGCCCTGCTGGAGTACCACACTCCTCCACCACCACCACGCCGTCGTGCTGCTACTGGATGGAGTCTTCCCCAACCTCTCCTTCTCCCCTTGCTGGATCAAGGCATAGGAGACGTCACCGGGCTGTACGTGTGTTGAACACGGAGGTGCCGTCCGTTCGGCACTAGGATCATCGGTGATTTGGATCACGACGAGTACGACTCCATCAACCCCGTTCACTTGAACGCTTCCGCTTAGCGATCTACAAGGGTATGTAGATGCACTCTCCTTCCCCTCATTGATAGATTACTCCATAGATTGATCTTGGTGATGCGTAGAAAATTTTGAATTTCTGCTACGTTCCCCAACAATGTGTGGGGGAGATGACCGAAGTCGAGGCCCTGAAAAAGGCCCTAGCCGAAGCCGGGGGGAAAGCTGTCAAGGAGCAGGCCGCTCGTAAGGAGCTTAAGGCCAGGCTGACCGAGGTCCAGCAAGAGCTCCAAGATGCTGTGAATAAGTATGAGGCCTTTGAGGTGATGTTTCGGGTCGAGAGGCCGAACTCTCAAAGGCTCGCCAAAGCACGGAAGCAGCCAGGGTTGAAGCCCAGGGTGCCCTCCAGGAGATCCAGGAGGCCAAGAAGATCGTGGCGGGTAAGGCATTTAGTATGCAAAACAAGTATGTGAAGAAGAAATTTTTCCTACTAACCGGATTCGGAGTTCTCCATGGGCATTTGCAGATCTGCCGTGCAGTGTGTCCGATGCCGCGGAGTTCTTCCTGGCCGAAGAAGGGAGCTCAATGGAGAAACTGTTTTGGTCGCAATACCTTGCGCCAGAACATCATGTGCCCTTCATCGATCAGCTAAAACAGCTGGTTGAGTTGCATAGGGTGGCTGAACTGGCCATGAAGGATTTGATAATCCGGCTATGGCCTACCGAATCTATGCTCGGCAGCTACTTCGTGCTTGTGAAGCGGCTGGTGAACGCCTGTCCTCGGCTGGACGTCGTCAAGCGATCGGCCTGCATTAAAGGTGCGCACATGGCCTTCGCCCGCGTCAAGGTGTGGTGACCAAAGATGGACGCCGTCAAGCTGACGACCGAGGGGCCGAAGAGGGCAAGGAGCAACGCACGCCCGAGCGGTATTTTGCAGATGTACTGGAGGGGTCTCGCATTGTAGCAACACAATGTGCGCAAGACATTATTTTCGAATGAATACATTCATGTTGTCTTTGCCTTGTATGATGAAACAAAATTGCTATGTAATATAATGGTTTTTTAAAAAAATTCTCCTCCTGTGTGGCCGTGTTATGTGAAATCTGAGAGTTGGCCAGTCGTCGGCTTCTGCCCCCATGTAGGAAATATGGGGGTGTTCGGGATGTAATCTAAACACTCTTGATCCAATTGTTTGGTCCTTGAAGGAGGTGTTTAGCACGACGAACCAGGAAATCGGACTATGCGGCTTTAGCACCCTCACTTAGCCATAGGAGTTTGACAATAGAAATATAGGCGCAGCCCCTAGTATCCGGACTAGGATGCTGTAAACACTTAATCGGGTAAGTACCGATCCCTCGCGTAAAGCGGAAAAATCTGTATGGATTTGAGACCTCCGAAGAGCTGACCGGCTCTCGCCACATCATGATAGTCAGTTTTCGGCTTTCTCTACTGAGGTGCTCACTTGGGTAAACTAGGGCACAATCGCAGTAGTTCTCCCTTCACTACCCTAGCCGATACAGCAGAACGTAAGGTAGTAAGCACAACAGCCAGGAAACCCAACTATTGACCAAAGACATGATTCAGAGCCAATGCATATAGTGCTAAATTCGGGGTGCTGAACTGTACTGTAAAAGTGTTCGGACTTTTGTTGCCATGTTGCGGGAAACTATGAAGCCCGTGGCAAATTGAAATGCACCAGAGTGTATGGGTGTTATCTGATAGAGTTACCAGAAAAGAGAAGACAAAAAGGAAGAAAAAGAAGAACAAGTGGTAAGCTAGGGCCGTAAAATTTGGGCTGCAAACTGTTTCTATTATAATTTCCTTGCTGCATTAAAGCGCATTTATACAAGTAGTGCGATAAGCAGAAGTCTATTTACTATGCCTTAACCAAGGGAGAGCTGCGTGTGGGTCCTGAAAACAGGTAAAGGGATCGTTAAAGAAACCACCTAAAGATTCCCCAGTACGTCCATGCTTCTTGTCGCCTTTGTGTTTTTATCCTTTGAAAAGATTCGATGGTCAAGCCATCAGGAAAGGCCTGTGAAAAGAAAAAAAGAAAAAAAGGATATAGTGAAATTATGTGTGTCCCGGGTGGTCGAGCCGTATTGCGGATCACAAGCTGATTATGCCTCCATCCGTGTCCATGGTACTTTTAGTGCATAATTATGTACGCACGGTACAATTGCCACCACATGGTCAGGACTGGGACGGAGGCCAAATTGCTAGTCGAGCTCTTGACGAGCCGAGCTATCCTTCTGCAGAATGGTTCAGACTCTCTTGACAGTGTCCGAGGGATCGGCCGCCGAATCGAGGTTCTGCTTGAAAAGGTCGCCATGTACCTCTGCCGCTAAGGCAGTGCTGTGCTCCTCGGTGCGGAGGGAGCGTTCCGTGTTTCCATTGACTGTTATGACGTTGCGTGGTCCGGGCATCTTGAGCTTGAGATAAGCATAGTGTGGCACCGCGTTGAATCGAGCAAATGCGGTTCGTCCGAGCAGTGTGTGGTAGCCTCTGCGAAAGGGGACAATATCAAAGATTAACTCCTCGCTTCAGAAGTTGTCCGGAGATTCGAAGACAACCTCTAGTGTGATTGAGCCCGTACAGCGGGCCTCTATGCCCGGTATGACTCCTTTAAAGGTAGTCTCTGTGGGCTTGATCCGTGATGGGTTAATGCCCATTTTGCGCATTGTATCCTGATAGAGCAAGTTGAGGCTGCTGCCACCATCCATCAGGACTCGCGTCAGGTGGAACACATTAATTATTGGGTCCAGGACCAGTGCGGCTGAACCGCCGTGACAGATACTCCTCGCTTCAGAAGTTGTCCGGAGATTCGAAGACAACCTCTAGTGTGATTGAGCCCGTACAGCGGGCCTCTATGCCCGGTATGACTCCTTTAAAGGTAGTCTCTGTGGGCTTGATCCGTGATGGGTTAATGCCCATTTTGCGCATTGTATCCTGATAGAGCAAGTTGAGGCTGCTGCCACCATCCATCAGGACTCGCGTCAGGTGGAACACATTAATTATTGGGTCCAGGACCAGTGCGGCTGAACCGCCGTGACAGATACTAGTCGGATGATCCCAGCGATCAAAAGTGATCGGGCATGACGATCATGGATTAAATTTTGGGGCGACTGGCTCTATCGCGTAGACGTCCCTGAGCACGCGCTTGCGCTCCCTCTTGGGGATGTGGGTAGCATATATCATGTTCACCGTTTTGACCTGAGGGGGGAACTTCTTCTGTCCCCCTGTGTTCGGCGACCGGGGCTCCTCCTCGTCGTCTTCGCTTTGCGATCCCTTATCCTTGTTTTCGACATTTAACTTGCCAGCTTGTTTAAAAACCCAACAATCTCTATTGGTATGATTGGGTGGTTTGTCTGGTGTGCCGTGAATCTGGCACAGACGATCTAGTATGCGGTCCAAGCTAGATGGGCCCGAATTGTTCTTTTTGAATGACTTCTTCCGCTGACCGGACTTAGAGCCACTGGATCTGGCATTGACCGCCATATCCTCGGGTGTTGTCATTGTTATTTCGACGCTTGTATCTGTTGCGTCGAGACTTGTCGTTGCTATTTTTAGCTTCAGGGGTGTCGGTGTCGCTTGCATTGTTTTTGCTATGGGCTGGCTAACTATCCTCGCCTGCACAAAGCAGGTCATGAGTGACGTGAGGGCCGCCATGGACTTTGGCTTCTCTTGGCCGAGGTGGCGGGCAAGCCATTCATCGCGGATGCTGTGTTTAAAGGCTGCTAGGGCTTTGGCATCTGGACAGTCGACAATCTGGTTCTTTTTAGTTAAGAACCTAGTCCAGAATTTCCTGGCAGACTCTCCGGGCTGTTGGACTAAATTGCTTAAGTCGTCAGCGTCTGGAGGTCGAACATATGTACCTTGGAAGTTATCAAGGAAGGCTTCTTCCAAGTCCTCCCAGCTGCCGATGGAATTTTTGGGCAGGCTGTTCAACCAGTGCCGGGCTGGTCCTTTGAGTTTTAGTGGGAGGTATTTAATCGCATGAAGGTCATCACCGCGGGCCATATGAATGTGGAGAATGAAGTCTTCGATCCATACCGCGGGGTCTGTGGTTCCATCGTATGATTCTATATTCACGGGTTTGAACCGTTCTGGGAATTCATGTTCCATGACTTCGTCGGTGAAGCAATGAGGGTGTGCGGCGCCTCTATATCGGGTCGTATCATGACATAGCTCTGATGGAGTCCGTCTGCGGCTTTCAGCCCGCGCATGACTAGGTTTGTCACATCCGAATAGATGGCCATCATCGCGTGTCGGGGCACGTCGTCGCGATCCGTAGATCGATCTGGTATGTCCTCCTTTATTGTTCAGGTCCTGCCGAAGGTTATATGTATGACCGCGAGTTAGTTTACCTCTGCCTTTGTGATGAGGCGGGACGGGGTGGTATTCGGCTTGAGTTGCTGTTTTATCCCGACCACGTGGTGGTCGGTCAGCCGCATTGCGTGATGGTGGTATGTGTTTTGGTGCCTCGTCGTCGAACTGAGGTAGCAATTTGCGCTTCGGGTAGCTTTTGGCTGGGCGCTTGAGGCCGTATTCTTTGGCTGCTAGGACATCGGTCCATTTATTGTTGAGCAGATCTTGGTCAGCTTGAAGCTGCTGCTTCTTTTTCAGGCTCCTTGCAGTGGCTATTAGCTGGCGCTTGAAGTGCTCCTACTCAAGAGGTTCCTCAGGCACGATGAAATTCTCAGTGCCGAGGCTCGCCTCATCCTCGGAGAGCGGGAGATAATTACTGTCCTCCGAGTCTTCGTGCATGGCCTGTTTACCAGGGCTATCCTTCCCATCTTCCCGTTCATCCTGTTCAGTAGCTGCGTCAACAGGGTCTTCGTTGTCTTCGGCGCCTTCCGGAGTGTTATCTTCTCCTGTGCCGGTGTTGCTATCTTTACTGCAGCGCGACTTAGAGCGGCGCCGCTGACGCCAGCGCTTTGATTGTATCTTAGGAGGTTTATCCTCAACTGGATCTTCATTGTCATCGCCGCTATTCTCCTTTGGTGAATCCACCATGTATACATCATACGAGGAAGTGGCCGTCCAGCGTCCGGTGAATGGCGGGTTCTGGGCCTCTTCTTCTCCAGCATCGTCGTCCATACCGTCGATGTCGTGGGAGCCATAATCGAGCATGTCAGTTACGTCTTCGACAGTGGCTATGAAGTGGGCGGTGGGTGGGAAGTGAAATTCTCCATCACCAGCCTCCGGTTCGAGCCGGACACAATTCAGCTGTGAGCCTCCCGCTAAAGATAGTTTTCTTAAGGAGTTTAGCACGTCGCCCAAAGGCGAGTGCTGGAAGATGTCCGCGGCGCTAAATTCGGCGATCAATAACCGATCATGCTCGACATGCGCGGACGCACATAGTTCGGAACTTATAACCGGAAATGAGTTCGTAGCTCCAGTGACACAGATGTTACTTGAAGTTAAGTTTGTGTGCGGCACCAACGCCGTGGAGTCTGAGGCTTCAGTGGCGGGGTTGAGCTTCCTGTCCTCGGATGGAGCGACCTGCTCCAGATCTAAGGCCAGAGCGGTTCCAGGTGCAATTTCCTAGGTATGGCCCAATGACAGATCTAAGGCATGTTCATCGTGGTGGCTGGGAGCAGCTGTCGTGGTCTCGAATCCGTCAAAGATCAAGTCTCCACGGATATTTGCGACATAGTTCAAGCTTCCAAATATGACCTGGTGGCCATGGGCGTAGCTTTCGATCTGTTCTAGATGGCCAAGCGAGTTGACCCACAGTGCGAAGCCTCCGAACATGAAGATCTGTCCGGGGAGGAAGACTTCCCCTTGGACAGCATGGTTGTAAGTGATTGAAGGGGCCATCAAACCTCTTGACGGCGGTACAATGGAACTCTCAATGAAAGCACCTATGTCGGTGTCAAAACCGGCGGATCTCGGGTAGGGGGTCCGAACTGTGCGTCTAGGATCGATGGTAATAGGAGACGGGGGACACAATGTTTACCCAGGTTTGGGCCCTCTCTATGGAGGTAATACCCTACTTCCTGCTTGATTGATCTTAATGAATATGAGTATTACAAGAGTTGATCTACCACGAGATCGTAATGGCTAAATCCTAAAAGTCTAGCCTAGCTATGATTATGAGGATATATCTAAGGACCTAGCCCTCCGGTTTATATAGACACAAGAGGGATCTAGGTTTACACAAGGTCGGTTACAGAGAAATGAATCTTCATAGTTGATCGCCAAGCTTGCCTTCCACGCCAAGGAAAGTCCTATCTGGACACGGGTAGAGTCTTCGGTCTTTGTATCTTTACGGCCCATCAGTCTGGCCCACATCCAATAGATCGGACACCCGAGGACCCCTTAGTCCAGGACTCCCTCAGGAGACCGTAGCAGACTTTTACTTGGGTATTTCCTATACACCAGGAAAGGCTAATGTAATGGTTGATGATTTGTGTCGCAAGTCATATTGCAACCATCTCGAGGTTTGCAAAGTTCAACCCTCGCTTGTTGAAGAATTAAGAAAGCTGAACCTCCATATTGTTCCTCTGGGTGCACTCGCTCCCCCTCCTAAGGAGTTCCGCAAGATGAACCTCCGTGTTATTCCCCGGGGTTCCCTCAATACCCTGGTTGTCGAACCAGATCTCATGGAGAGCATCAAGAGACTGCAGAACTATGACTCTCAAGTTGAGAAGATTAAGCACTACCTCACAGAAGGAAGGCCCTCATTCTTCACTATTGAAGATGATGACACTTTGTTCTTTAAAGGTCGCCTAGTGGTCCCTTCAAAAGACAACCCGGATATGATTCAGGAAGTTATGATAGAAGCTCATGATACGCCTCTGTCTATTCATCCGGGTAGCACCAAGATGTACCAAGATATTCGTCAGAGATTCTGGTGGTCAAACATGAAGCAAGACATTGCTCGCTATGTTGCTGAATGTGACATTTGTCGACGTATCAAAGCAGAACATCAAAGGCCTACTAGAAGTCTGCAACCTATCTCTATTCCTGAATGGAAATGGGACCATGTTGAAATGGACTTCGTCACTGGTTTTCCCAAATCGTAGAAGGGTAATGATGCTATACTTGTCGTCATTGACCAGCTTTCCAAAGTTGCACATCTTCTGGCCGTCAAAGAGATGATCACTGCTAGTTAGTTGGCAACTCTTTATAGGTCCAGGATTGTTTCACTCCACGGTATTCCACTGGTAATTGGCCCAGGCTGTGGAAGCTTATTCACTTCAAGATTCTGGGCAAGTTTCCAAGAATCTATGGGAACTCATCTGTCATTCAACACCGCCTTTCACCCTCAGTCGCATGGACAAGTTGAACGCGTTAATCAAGTTCTCTAAGACATGCTTCGAGCTTGTGTCATTTCCTTCGGAAAGAAATGCGAGGAATCTCTCCCGTATGCTGAGTTCTCTTATAACAATAGCTATCAAGCTAGTTTGAAGATGGCTCCCTTCGAAGTATTATATGGATGAAAGTGCCGAACCCCTCTGAACTGGTCAGAAACTGGGGAACGTCCACTCTTCGGTCCGGATATTATCCAACACGCCGAAGAACAAGTCTGCATTATTCGTCAAAATCTCAAGACTACTCATTCACGTCAAAAGAGTCAGTATGACCGTCATCACAAAGACATGGTCTATCAACCTGGCGAAAAGGCTTATCTTTGAGTCACACCGATGAAGGGTGCTCACCGCTTCCGCATCAAGGGCAAGCTAGCTCCTCGCTATATTGGTCCATTCACTATTCTCGAAAGGAGTGGAAAAGTGGCATACCAGTTGGATCTTCCATCGAACCTTTCTCAAGTCCATGATGTGTTCCACGTGTCACAGCTCCGCAGCTGCTTCAAGGACCCAATCCGAGCATTGGATCATGAAGTGCTCGAGTTGCAACAGGACCTCTCCTATAAGGAGCATCCGGTCAGCATTCTCGACCAAACTGAATGCCGCACACGTCAGAAGGTGATCAAGTTCCTCAAAGTCCAGTGGTCACATCATTCTGAAGACGAAGCCACTTGGGAACGCGAGGATCGCCTGCATGATGAATACCTCGAGTTGTTTCCTTCTACCTCCTAAATCTCGGGACGAGATTTCTTTTAGTGGAGGAGAATTGTAATGCCCGGATAATTATGCTACAGTAATCTTCTACTAATGATGCCACGTCATCATATTACTGTTGCTAATCTTCGCTTGATCAAAATCACAATTCAAATTAAAACCGAGTTTAAAGTCAAAATTCAAATTTTGTCAAACGTGCAAACTAAAATGTTCAAAGTGTGGTAAATATTCCATAGCAAATTATGGTAGTGACCCAATATTTTTATAAAGGGTTTAAAGGCTCTAAACTAGGTAAAATAGAAGCGAAATATTAAATTAAAACATTAAAAGAAAAAGAAGAAAAGGAAAAGGGGAAACCCCCTCGACCCTGGCCCAACTGGGCCAACGCCCAGCAGGCCGGCCGACCCACTGCCCCTGGTTATAACCCCACCCTGGGGGCACCTAACCCTAGCCCAACCCACAACCCCCCACGATCCCCCACTCTTTCCTCCCCCCTCGATCGGATCGGGGCGACCCTGACCGGCCCCGCCGATCGCCACCGCCGCTCGGAGATCCGCCCCATCGACTGTGCCCTGCGGCCCCCCAATGCCAGCGCCACCGCACCAGCGCCGCCCGGTTGCTGCCGCCCCAACCACGTCGCCTCCCCCGTTCTCTCCCCGAGCTGGGCGCCATCCGCCCCGCCGTGCACCAACCCCAACGTCCCCGACGCCGGCGCCTTTGACATCGCCACCCCTTCCGCCTCCCCGAGCGCAATGCCGCACCCTACGCTCCGCTGTGAGCCCCCACTGATTCCCCCTCCTTCCCCCCTCGTCTTTGTCATCGTAGGTGGCCGCGCACGCCATTGGCCACCATGGCCGCGCTCCGGCTGTCCCCCATCCGCGCGCTGGCCTCGCCTTCTTCGGCTGCGGCCTCCAGCCTTGCCCGCGCCGCCTATCGCTCACGGCAGTCGCCCCTCCCTCTGCCGACGCCAGCCACCGCCACCGGCTTCGCCCTGTTCACCAGTGCCGTCCGCGAGCGAGCCCCGCCAAGCCCGCTCGCTGGCCGCGTCTCCCCAGCGCCAGCCTCGCCGCCCGCCTCTGTCCCCGCATCACCGCACCACCGCGCCCACCCCGCGCCGTTGCTCGTCGTATGCCCGCGCCCGGCAGCCCCGATCTGGCCGGCTGCCCTCGTCCGCGCCCAACGCCACTCCGTCGCGCCGCGCGCTTCGGCGTCCGACACCCGATGCCCATGCCCGCGCCCCCTGAGGCTCCGCCCCTGCCCGTTCGCCCGTAACCGCACACCCGCCCCGCTAAGGCCCTGTGCCTACGGCGGATGGGGCCCATGCCCTGTCTAAAAACGAAAAAGAAAATGTTAACAAATTTAAAATAAATATTTAATTTAATTAATTAATTAGTGGTTTAGTTAATTAACTTAATTAATTTAATCTAATTAACTAGATAAATAGTTAACTAACTTACTAAACCTTAGACAATGACATGTGGACCCATGCACACTGTTTACTTTTGACCTAGTCAACTCTGACCTTGTTGACTTTGACTGGACACACTTGTCATGCACTCAGGGTATTATTCCATGGTTACACCTAGCAAATTCAGCTTATTTTCGAATTAAAATATAATTCCAAAATTTCCAAAATATTGCTAAAACTTTAATAATTCATAGAAAAATAATCGTGTCACGAATTAAAATACTTTGTACATCAAAGTTGCTGAGAATGACGAGACGAATCCAAATACACAGCCTATTCATATGGCACACGTTCCTAGCATAGTAAACCTGCAACCGTCCCCCACTATTTCGTCTGTCCGAAAATGCCTAACTTCAGGAAAACAATCTCAGATGATTCCCCCCTTCGCCGGTATCGTGTAGCCCCGCGTTAGAACACCCCTTGCGCTGCTTATTGCCTATCATGCATCTGTTTGCTCTGTATTTACTGCTTCTTCCCCCTCTTCTCTCTGGTAGACCTCGAGACCGATGCTGATGCCGCTGTGATCGACTACATCGTTGATGATCCTTCTTCCCTTTCAACAGAGCTTCCAGGCAAGCCCATCCCCTTTGATCATCCCGATATCGCCCATTCCATTCTCTCATGCTTGCATTAGATTTTGCTACTGTAATTGATTTCTCCTATTCTGATGCATAGCCTGCTTTTGTAACCTGCTCATTGTACCTTACCTGCTTATCCTAAACTGCTTAGTATAGGTTGGTTAGTGATCCATCAGTGACCCCCACCTCACATCACATCACGCCCCTTTTGTTGCTCGACTCCGCAGAGCTACTATCGACTGCCATGGGTGATACCTCATAACGCACTCCTGATGATGACTCTGTAGTGTAGCTATTCGGTCATGGTCATCGAGGGTGATTCCCCCTTAACCACTCCCGATACGAATCTGTCATGCAACCCCTCAAGTGTGTACCTCGAGGGTGGTTCCTCTTACGTTCACCTTGATGATTACATCGAGTGGAATTCACCTAGGGTGATTCATCGGGTTTTCCCCTTGATGTTTGGACACACGGTTACCCGGACTTTACTTAAGACCATTGTTGAAGTCGGGTCGGCCCTGAGGGGTACCCGCGAGTTGATGTGAAAGTCAGGTGGGCCCATAGAGCACCCGTGAGTTTTCTACAAGGCACGGCCGGGCATTCTAGGCCCTTGTTGTAAGTCCACGAGACGGCGCGACGGTGTCACATTATCGCGAGTCTCTGCTCGTCTCCGCGAGCCCCCAATGCACTAACAGGATTGGGTATTTGTTCCAAGTTGGCCTTTGGCCTTTGCGCACTAACCACGCGAGAATAGTTATGGGCCTCGACGGTGTAGTATCAACCGAAGCTTTGTCAGACGTCTAGTTCAGCATTGTGGGCCTGTCGGGTCAGTTGCTGGGGAACACAGTAATTTCAAAAAAATTCCTACACACATGCAAGATCCATCTAGGTGATGCATACCAATGAGAGAGGAGAGTGTTGTCCCCGTACCCTCGTAGAGCGTAAGCGGAAGCGTTATGACAACACGGTTGATGTAGTCGTACGTCTTCACGATCCGACCGATCCTAGCACCGAAGGTACGACACCTCCGTGATCTGCACACGTTCGGCTCGGTGACGTCCCACGAACTCTAGATCCAGCTGAGGTCGAGGGAGAGTTTTGTCAGCACGATGACATGATGATGCTGATGATGAAGTTACCGACGCAGGTCGACGCAGAGTTTTGTCTATGGGGTGCCCCCCTCCCCCGTATATAAAGGACCGGAGGAGGGGAGGGTCGGCCCTCTCATGGCGCGCCCAAGGGGGGAGTCCTACTCTCGGTGGGAGTAGGATTCCCCCTTCCCTAGTTGGAGTAGGAGAAGAAGGAAGGAGGAGTGAGGGAGAAGGAAATGGGGGCCGGCCCCCACCCCAATTCGGATTGGGCTTGGGGGGACCACCTTGGTCGCCTCCTCCTCTCTCCCACTAAGGCACATTAAGGCCCAATGACTCCCTGGGGGGTTCCGGGAACTCCCCAGTACTCCGGTAAATGCCTGAACTCACCCGGAACCATTTTGATGTCCCAACATAGCCTTCCAATATATCGATCTTTATGTCTCTACCATTTTAAGACTCCTCATCATGTCCGTGATCATATCCGGGACTCCGAACTACCTTCGATATATCAAAACACATAAACTCATAATAACGATCGTCACCGAACGTTAAGCGTGCGGACCCTACGGGTTTGAGAACTATGTAGACATGACCGAGACACATCTCCGGTCAATAACCAATAGCGGAACCTGGATGCTCATATTGGCTCCTACATATTTACGAAGATCTTTATCGGTCAAACCGTATAACAACATACATTGTTCTTTTGTCATCGGTATGTTACTTGCATGAGATTCGATCGTCGGTGTCATCATACCTAGTTCAATCTCGTTACCGGCAAGTCTCTTTACTCGTTTCGTAATGCAACATCCCGCAACTAACTCATTAGTCTCATTGCTTGCAAGGCTTATAGTGATGTGCATTACCGAGAGGGCCCAGAGATACATCTCCGAAAATTGAAATGACAAATACTAATCTCGATCTATGCCAACTCAACAAACACCATCGAAGACACCTATAGAGCATCTTTATAATCACCCAGTTATGTTGTGACATTTGATAGCACACAAGGTGTTCCTCCGGTATTCAGGACTTGCATAATCTCATAGACAGAGGAACATGTATAAGTCATGATGAAAGCAACAACAATAAAACTAAGCGATCATTTATGCTAAGCTAACGGATGGGTCTTGTCCATCACATCATTCTCTAATGATGTGATCCCGTTTGTCAAATGGCAACATATGTGATGTCAACCGAATCTCGTGGTGAGATCCGATCGGTTATTGCGGCCCGATCTTTCACGACAGTCCTCCTTCAGCAGTAGTAAGCTCTTGCCCGCGCACGCGATGTACGCGAAATAGAGGGATTGAACCTTACGGTCCAGCACGAGAAAACCAATATCGACGACGGTACTCACGCGCAAAACAATTTCCTTGTAGAAATCGCAACAAAGAGGTTTTCTAAAGCTTCCTCCAAAACTTAGGGATTTTTAGATAGCTTCCCCCAAAACTCAATACGGGTGTCTATCCTAAAAACACATCATGTTTATTCTCAAAAAGATAACCTCCTTTTTACATGGCCGCACACTCATTATTTATAACCCACGTATAGACTTGCCTAGTAAGACAGACCATATCTCTAGCTTCAAATAAATCCTAGACTCTTCTAAAATATAAAAGTACTTGCTTTTTACATCTCCGTAGTTTTCTTTTATTCTCAAACTAGCAAACCGACTCAAACTTAATACATATAAAATTAGGTGCACCACCTCTTTGCCGTACATAACCTGCTGGTTTGGTGGACCCCATCCTGTAGCGCACAAGCACAGCACGTCCGTCGGTCGGCGCCTCCTGACGATCTCACATATCTCTGGTGGTCGTAGCCTTCCAAAGTAGTAGCGAAATACATGGACTTCTTTCTGATCCTGGTCTCCTAATTGTATGGGGCAAATATTATTAATTAATAAACAGATTAAATTCTCTGGCAAGCTTCTGTTTTGATGGACGTGAACATTCAAAGTAGCAGTAATTATCATTGTACGTGCTATTAGCTGCTTAGAGTTTCCCTCCACGTAAATCTCTTCATATACTTGATCCTCCTCCCATTTATCCATGCAAGCTATGGAACGTACACACATGATGTGGTTATACTCAACTTTGCTATTCTCTTCTTGAACATGCATCAAGCTATACACATAGGCTGCACATGTAGCTGGAACAGTACCCAATGCTTGGACCACCTTGTTCTCCATATTAGATACGGTTGTATCAACATGTCTATGGTCAGGAAACTTAACCATCTTTGACTAACGATCAGTCAAGTACAGGCATATTAGGGACACTGTCGTGGAAGTGTCACGGCAGATGTCCTCATGGAAGGACTTAGTTGTGGAGCCATTGCAACGAGGTTAGCTTAAAGGGGTTAAACGGGACAAGGGACACGGAGAGTTTATACTGGTTCGGCCTCTTGCGGTGAAGGTAAAGGCCTACTCCAGTTGAGGTGGTATTGCTAGGGTTTCGATTACCAGGGAGCAAACACGCTTTGCGTGGCTCTCGATTTGATGTTTCTTGCTCTAAGCCGCTGCCGGGTCATCCCCTTATATACACGGGTTGACGCCCTGCGGCCTACAGAGTCCCGGCCGGCTCATACAACGTGTCCGGCTCGGTGATGTATCTTACATGCCTTAAATTACAAGTCTACTCATACATGGCGGTTTACACTTACGAGCCTTAAGCCGTCTCTGGGCTTGGGCCTCTTACCGGCCTATCTATGAACCGCCGTCTGGTATACTCTCTTGGGCTTCTAGGATGAACCGTCATTGTGGTTGACCCGGCCCCTCCTGGGGGGTCATACCTGATAGTCACATCCCCAACATTAGGCCCCAGGTTGATTTGAACTTGTTCAGGTCAATCTTCAACACTTAAAAAAAATCCTTCTTCCTCTGTTGTGAAGCATTGTAACCCGCCATGACGTCATCTCCGGAAATTTTGGAAACCCGCCACGACGTCATCTTTAACGGATCTTTATCCTTAATGACCTTCCGAGAATCGAGGCGTTCAATTAGCTGGATAATCATCATTTGGCCTCCTCATTTTTCGCGCGTGCCTGTTACTCTTTTCCTTATAAATAGGGTCAAAACACCCCTTTCTCATTCTCCTCTCTTCTCCTTCTCGTCTTCTTCTTCCTCGCGACGCACCAGCCCTCATGAGCTCCGTCACCGTCGTCCTCTGTCCCTTCATCAACTCCGGCCGCTGCATCGCCCTAAACGGTCCAGAAACGCCGCGGCACTCCTTGCTGTCAACTAGCATCAGTAAGTCTCCCCTTTTCCTTTTCATGGATCTATTCTTTAGGGTTTCAGTGTTCGTCGGTGTTCATCACTGCTCCTCCTTCTTCTTGCTAGATCGCGTAGTTTTGATCCGAAAATTATGTAGTTCTTGTGCGGTAGCAGTCTTAGCACCCGCTTTTGATATTAGAACATATCCTCATTGTGATAGATCTCTTTTGGGGCACCTCCACTTTTCTGCCGCCGCCTCTGTAGATTTACAATGAGTTTCCTTTTACTGAACAGCTGTAGATCCGAATTTATAGCTTTAACCTGTAGAACCTGTTCGTCCCCATACTTAGCAAATTTTGCTCTTAGTAGATCTTGAATATCTTTAGTCATGGTGGTTTACTTTGCCGGCTTATCATTACTTCATATATCATTAGCCCTCGCTTAAACCGCCATTCTGATCATACACCGCAACTGTTAACTTGTGATTTCACCAACTAATTTGAGCCGACAAATTATTCCCTTTCTTTAGGTTGTCCTTTCACCATGCCGCCAAAGACAGTTACTACATGTAACTGGGTCCCCTCCATCGTCACTGAGGGTACTTTAAAAGATTTTGTCATGGTTGGATATTTGCCAGAGAAAAGCGTCATGCATTACCGCGCTCCTGACCCGTGCGAAGAGAGACCTCAACCAAAGGACGGTGAAGTCATTGTATTCACTGATCATATGAACCGGGGCTTCTCGCCGCCCAGCTCTAAGTTCTTTAGGGATGTTCTGCACTTCTTCAAACTCCATCCGCAAGACATTGGACCCAACTCCGTGTCAAACATCCGTAACTTTCAAGTTTTCTGTGAAGTATACCTTCAAGAAGAGCCTAGTGTTGAGCTTTTCAAGGAATACTTCTATCTGAACCGGCAAAATGAGTTCACAAACGGGCCCAACTTGGAACGTGGTGGAATTTCAATTCAACGCAGAAGAGACGCCATCTTCCCTCAAGCAGCTCTACCGAGTCACCCCAAAGACTGGAATCAAACATTGTTCTACTTTAAAGATATCTCGCCGTCTGATGAAAATCCATTGCCGAGTTATCGTGCTGAATGTCTTGACTCAAGTTATCAACTCCCTGAGAAACTTACCGCCGCTGAATGCAAGAAACTCGTCCCTACAATCAGAAAAGTCCAAGCCTTCCTAGGAAATGGTTTAACCGGAGTCGATTTAATCCGCTGTTGGGTCGCATGGCGGATCATACCCTTAAGCCGCCGATCTGGCTTGATGTGTACTTATACCGGAGTAACAAACGATCCATTACGCCATAGCTTTGTGCGTCTGACTGAAGAAGGCATTATTGAGATGACAACAACACTTGTAAATAGCAAATTCGAAGACTGCAGCAAAGTGGGTCTGAATCCTTTCTACAAGCTTAACCCGCCACCAGACGTAAGTCTCTTGATTTCCCTTACTTTACTTCATCACCCAAACGTTGCATGAACTCAAATATGTTACTCTTGCGCAGGCTAAATCTGACTTCTGGAAGGCAAAATACGACCACGAGGCTGCCAAAAAGGCTAGGGCTGCCGCTAAAGCCGCCAAAAAGACCAGCAAGAGACCTAGTAAGAAATCAAGCGCCTCTGATCTGCTTAAGCTCGACGATAACTCTCAGTCAGAGGTAGCCCTTGACTCTCTTGGCTTGTTTTTCAACCACCTTATTGACACTGACTATTGCCAGGATGACACGGGAGCCAGCCAAGCAGTCGAAGAAGAGGCAACTATTATTTCCTCTGACTCAGAACCTTTACCAAGGCAGAAACCTCGGCGAGTAACCTGGAAATTAAGGTTTTCACACCCCTTGGCTTATTTAGATCCTCACTTTCTTTTGAAATGACAGCAACACGAGAGCCGCCGCCAGACCCGGACCAGTGGAGGTGAAGATTTATCCTCCGGTTTAACAAACACTCCTCGGAAACGCCAAAATGAGGTTCTTTTTGGCCTGAATTTTTTTATTTACTGGCGGGTTTCTTTCGTTAACTACCCAATTCCTTTGATTAAATTTTGCAGGAGATTTCCCGTTCTTCGTCTGGCGATTCATCCTAGACTCAGCTGGCAGCTTTCAAGACTGCCCCTGGGTCACAATTAATTATCTTTCTTCTGTACCTTTATATCTTCACCATTATGCTGACTTGTCCAAATTCTTTTCAGCGGCCAAACAAAACCCAACAAGAAGGCGAAGATGACAAAAATGGCCGAAGATCCTAAAGTTGTTGAACCGGATCAGCGAGCCTCTGCACCATATGATCCTTCTTCCAATACTCAAACTGAGATGCCTGAGTTGTCTGTTGATGAAACCAACATTGACCCGTCAACTACTGAACCGTCAAGCTCACTTAACCTGCCAGAGACTCATGGTGATGACATTTAGATCACTGGCACTGGCTTTACTGAACCGGGGAATTCAACTGTATTAGCTAGACATTCTGCCAAACAAGAGGTCATGGAGAGACAGAAAGTGAGGTTTGATGTCTCCCACTATGCTCAATTGAGTAATAGTAAAGTATTATCTGGTTATCTCAATCAAGTACACTCCAGCCGTGACTTGGAAATTGAAATGATTAAATAGATGCACCAGAAGTATGAGGTACGTCATCCGACTTACATAAGTTATATATCCTGCCAGCCCCTAAGTCTTCTGATTATGATAAGATTGAATAATCTGTAGACTTTAAAAACATACAAGCTTCTGTCCTAGACTCCCTCCAAGTCCGGTTTAAAACTAAACCGGATGCTGATAATAGCATAATTTTGCATTTGTAGTCCCCAAGAGCCAGTTTAATCAGTATAAACTCTCCGTGTCCTTTGTCTCGTTTAACCCCTTTAAGCTAACCTCATCGTAATGGCTCCACAACTAAGTCCTTCCATGAGGACATCTGCCGTGACACTTCCACGACAGACACTCTGTTTTGTCTATGTATTCACACATGTACTATGTTTCCGGTTAATACAATTCTAGCATGAATAATAAACATTTATCATGATATAAGGAAATATAAATAACAACTTTATTATTGCCTCTAGGGCATATTTCCTTCACCAATGCCATCCAGTATGAGGTGGTGCTCGTCCCGGCTCATCGCACAACGACCCAGAGTGCAACGGGCGATGGCCCTAGACCCCGGAGTGCTTAGGATGTAGACCGGCGGGGACCTCTCTGCTGAGCCTAGGTAGGGCTACGACGTGTTGATCTTTCGAGGTCGGGCATTGACCTAGAAAAGTGTGTCCGGCCGGAGTGAATGAGCGTGTTGGGTAATGTAGTGCACCCCTGCAGGGAAGATTATCTATTAATAGCCGTGTCCACGGTAATGGACGTTCAGACTTGTATCCTGATCTATTACAACTAGAACTGGTTACCTGAGACATGTGATGGATATGTGGCTCCGAGATTGCTTTCTGGCAGGGAGTCGAGAAAGGATCTCAGGGCGTTAATGCTACAACATGCTTGTTAATTAAAATTATATTCTTTACTCTTCTACATGCTGCAAGATGCTTGGAGCTGCTTGAAGTTGCTAGTCTTCAATAGGCTAGGCCTTCCCCTCTATTCTATCATTCTGCAGTTTAGTCCACAGATACAAACCTTCATGTGATACCAATGCATACTTAGTATAGATCTGATGCTTGCGAGTACTTTGGATGAGTACTCACGGTTGCTTTGCTACCCCTTTCCCCCCTTCTTTCTTCTTTCTGGTTGTTGCAACCAGATGGTGTATCCCAGGAGCCAGATGCCACCCCCGCTGCCTACTACTACCTGGAGACCGCCAATGACCAGGAGTAGTTAGGAGGTCCCAAGCAGGAGGCCTTGCCTCTTCGATCGTTGTTATTTTGTGTTTGCCTTCTTAAGGAAGTCTTGTTTAACTTATGTCTGTACTCAGATATTGTTTCTTCCACTGACGCTTGTGTATCGAGCTTGTATTCGAACCCTCGAGGCCACTGCCTTGTAATATGAAGCTTGTATTATTTTATTTGTGTCTAGAGTTGTGTTGTGATATCTTCCCGTGAGTCCCTGATCTTGATCGTACACATTTGCGTGTATGATTAGTGTACGATTCAATCAGGGGCGTCACACAACTTCAGCTCTTGTCGGTCGCAACCTCCCGTACCACTGGTTCTAGCATCTGGGCAACCGGGTCGCAACTTTGGCTCATGCGAGTCGCAATATCCTGCACTGCCGGTCACAGCTTCAGCAGCGAAACCTGTTGCTGGTTCCAACATCCCTCGACGCTAGTTCACATCAATGGCGACGTGCGTTGCACTAACCCATGCTTGGCTCGCAACCTCACCCACGACGACTTCGCGCCTTGCAGGCATCGATTGAGCCCTGGACAACATCGCCCCATGTTTGGCCGCAGTCGTGCCCCCTCCTCTAAGACGAGCGAGAAACAATTGAATTGCTCGTCGTCGTGCTGTTGTAGGAAAAGGATAGGTGGCGGAGTGGCGGGGAGGCTGAGGTGCCTTGAGACGAGTCGATACGAGAGAGGTGGAATGGGACGATGAGAGAGATGGGTTCAGGAGCGGTGGAAAGACGACGAGTGTCCATGAATGCGTCTCTGGGACAAAAAGATAGTGTACGAGGGCGTGATGGGTGAGAGGCCCACTGCGCGTGGTGACTCGCGACAAGCGCGTGGCTTGGCCGGTTGGCCAATTTAGAACATCTCCCTTGGTAGAATCCTGAAATCATGAGAATAGAAAAAACATAAGATTGCAATGCCATGTCCATGCCAATCCTACATGATTTCATTTGAACCCAAGTGTTTGACTGGATCACTTTTTATTTTTCTTTTAAAGAAGTACGTGTGGGTCTATACAATTTGATGCAAAGAGACTATACCTGGCCAAACCTCGGGCCGGGCCTAGCCAAGCCCGAGCCAAAAAACCTGGGCCCGAGCCCGGCCCGGCAGGGCCATCAGGCCTAGTTTTTGGGCCCAAGCCCGGCCCGAACATGCAAAAGCCCGCCGGGCCTCAGGCCGGGCCCCTTCAAAAAACTGCAAAAATGACGGGCCCGGGTCCGGCCCTGCCAGGCCACCGGGCTCAAAATCTAGGCCCGAGCCCGGCCCGGGAGCAGCGTCGGGCCGGGCCGGGTCAGGCTTTTTCGGGCCGGGTCGAGCCGGCTGCCCATGGCCAGGTCTAAAAGAGACCCTTACAAAAATCCTATACGAGTTAATACGCACTAGTGGTGTGTGTGTGTAACAAATGCACATGCGCAGACACACACATAGTCTATCTAACTCTTCGCTGCACCCACGAGTCAAGTGATCATATATGTGTACCTAGCTGTGCTACGCGTATGCACGTTTGTAGCTTCATCACTATGTTTTCATTTAAAAAATCTTTAACTTGTTAGCTGATTTTAATTTGCATGTTTCCTTTCTTTTAGGGAGCTGCACGCTTCCTTCCTTCTTTTTTGACATCAAATATTTCCTTCCAATCGTAATACTAATGGATTCTTGGGGTGGCGAACCAATATGTGGTTGGAAGGTTAGAGAGACTGTGGTATCCCTAGCCCACCAGGGTTCAAATCCTGCTGCTCGCATTTATTCTTAGATTTGTTTCAGGATTTCCAGCGATGCGCATTCAGTGGGAGGAGACGTTTCTGTCAACGATGAGGTGCCTACGGTGACTTCGTAAATTTCAAGATGATATATCAGCCCAGTCTTTCGAAGATACTCATAGAGGTAGGGTGTGCGTGTGTGCATTCATAGGGGTGAATGTATGCGCATGTATATGAGTGCTTGTGTCTGTATTGATATTCAAAAAAATGAATTCTTGAGGTGGACTGGATATGTCATTTAAACTCTTGTTGGAGCTTTCCTTCTTAATTTGTTTGAACAGATGGAGCCTTTCCTTTTTTCTGACGTGAGACTTTCCTTCTTTTTACGTGAGGATTTCTTTCTTAATTTGTGTGAACGGATGGAGTCTTTTTTTTTCTGATGTGAGACTTCCCTTATTATAATGTGTTCAAAATTATATTTTTGACATAAGGCTTTCCTCGTTCTATTTTTTTTTTGACATGACGCTTTTCTTATATCCTGATCGTAAATTTTTCAATCTAATGGTTTAATTAATTTTGATGATGTGTATTAATAAGAGATCATGAATGGTGTCTCCAATTAGTATATATATGTATATGTATATGTATATCTGGGTAAAACTATGTCTATCATAGCTTTGTCACAGAGCTAGTTAAGGGTGGCTAAACTTTTAACGATTTAAAAATTATCAAAAAATATAAAATAAATATGACTGTATACATCGAGTTGGGTACCTTCAAATAAATATTTAATTACTGCCAAATTTTAATACCCGCTCTGATACATATTGAATCTACCGTGGATGTTTATGTGGGAAAGGCCATGTTAGGACGTGTGATCGACGACTTGGGTGATCCTATTGATGGGAATTGGGCTCTAAGAAATCACGAATGAGGACGTGTTAAACTGAAAGCTCCAAGGATTATTGAACGTAAATCTGTGCATGCGCCCATGCAAACAAGTAGTTAACATTTTCTAAAATCTAAATTGTGTATGTAGCAGCTTAGTGAACCAACAAGAGTAGATTGTTCATTGTATAAAAAGGAGTCCCTTATCCTAGAACGTTCTCCAATTCTCGCTAAATCTATTTCAATTGAAAGCGAAATCAGTGCTTGCGGTTTGGGAAGATACACATCGAGTTGTTAATCTCTTCTTTCATTGGAGACTTAGTTAGGTCAAAGAAAGGTTAACGGACCCCATGGGGTCCTCCTACTAACTAGTGGAAAGAGCATTAGTACAGTCCAACTAGAGGAGCACAACTTCACAAGTCAAAGTAGTGGCACTTTTTACGGTATAAGGGCATCTGACGATCCTAAATTTCCTCCCGCATCTGCCCGTGGACACGGGATTAGTCCATGGATATGAATGCGGGAGGCCATCATTCAACGTTGTGTGCATATATTTCAAACACTTTTTCAACAAACCGAATGAAATTAATGCAAAAGAAAAATAAATTTCATATAAACTGAACGAAATTCAGTACATTTTGAACATATTTTAATTAAAATAGCTAAAACTATGTGCACGTCCTGTCGTGCGGAGCTCCATTCCCACGACACGAATACACTACACTAGTCTACGGCCGACCGCGGCGGATCTTTTTGTCTTTCCCATGTCCGGCAGCCCGCTCGTCGTACTGCCGTGAGCCCCAGAAGTATATTATTTCCCGTATCTTCCCTATGCCTGGCTGCGCCGCTCATCAGAGTGGAAAAGGTGGTGCATTAGGTGGAGGGGATTGGGGGCTCCGCATCCGTGAAGCCAAGGTGGGGTCGACGATGGTCTGCTCTGAACCGGGCAAAACACTGGCTGTGTACGTCGGCGTCGCCTCAGCGGTGGCCTTCATCGGACCCAAGCGCCGACGGCCTCCCATGTTCTACTTCTCCTTGGTGACCTCGGTGGGTGCGGATGTGCTGGATGCCGTGTTGCCAACCTCCGCCAGCAGCACGCAGTCACAGACGCGTTGACGGCGGATGGCGCGGTCACAGACACGGGAGGAGCGGTGTGATACGACATCGTCCTCGACAACCATGATGCCTACGCCACCGTGATCCACCACGTGCCGGCCTGGAGCAACGCGCCACTACTCTGCGAGTTGGCTCGGAGCGGCGAGTTGTTGAACGACATGATGGCTTGGAGCTTCTGCCTCCGCGAGCTGGCCTGTAGCTGCCTGGCCCGTTGATGGAGGTGATGAGTGATATTTTTACGCTCATTCACCCTTTGTTTAAACTGCGATGTTTCATTAAAACCGAGATATTCGCTCTGATATTGCTATTAATGACTAATGAATGCAAAGGATTCCACAAATCCTCTCTTTGATGTGTTTCCACATGAAATGGGCTAAAAGGGAAGAAATCACGTGTGAACATGAAAAGGAGTGGAAAAGGAGATAGAAAAAAACCAGGAGGCACACCAAAGGAAACAACACAAAAGACGACGTTCCATACGACCGCGAGCACTCGCATGAGCGGTCGTTTGGCGTGGATTCCGAGGCTCCTCGTCAACCTGAACAAATATTATAAAGGAGACCCTATCTTCATCCTCTCTCATCAATCCTAGCCTCCACCATTTCCATCTCCATAGCCACCATCACCACCATAATCCATCTCCCTCTAGTTCATAATTGTAATCATGCATCGCACAAGACATCCATTGTAAGACATGTTATCAATTAATCGATCTTCAAGATGTGTTCTTCATGCGATCCGATCTCGAAGTGTGAGTTGTTTGGTAAGGTATGGGTTGAGGCATAGAGCTTGCAACCCTCTCTATTCATTGTGGGGATCAATGGAAGGGCTTTGACTTAACTTCCCATATGTGTGAAATAATTTTTTTCCATAGATGTCTCATATCTTGTTGGAGATCTTCATCCCTGCAGGCACCCAGGATCATGGAGATCGAGCCACGGAGAGGCTAAGGGCAGGGTGAACGTGAAGTGTTATTCTAAACACCAGTGAGCGAAGGGTTTAGTATGGTAACACAGATACAATTCCTGGGATTCATGATGTGTAGTCATTAAACTCCCAAAGCTTTTGTCTGATTATTATAATCTTAATTATCAGGGCAACCCCGCGCGATGGATAGGGCCTTAGGTTGGACAACTAATTCAGAATGCGTGCCGATCAAGATGTTATTTGGACACATCTCCCACTTCGGTTCATAAAAAACACATCTTGATGGGTGACTTCCAGCGCACAAAGTAAGCATTTGGTCCCAACACAAATACATGGTTGTAAGCATTGAGATTTCATACCCGTACCTCTTTTTATTATAAGTGTTTAATAACAATTAGCTTGATTGATCCGGTCAAAATCTGGAATTATTTCTTTGACAAAAGCTTGCTAGAGACCATAGATTAAAGGGAATCTTCCTCTCGCGGTTTTGATAATCCAAGGTCACCTCTTGGGGGAAATAGGTGTGGGGTACTTTCTGTTCCATTACCGGATCACATCAAAAGGAAGTATCGGGAGACATAGCATAGAGTTGTCTGGCTCGCATCCGGCGGGCTTGACAGGCCACTCAACCAGCTTGTATGCTGGAGAACTTGGATTCTTGCTCGCCCGAAGCCATGGAGGTTGTGGAGAAAATGGTGTGCAAGTAGGAGATGTGAGCGGAGTTTGGTGCGATATTTATCCCGGCATCTGGCATCGTTTAAATAGTGAGGGGACGGCCGAACCGAACCGCCGTTGTGTTTAAGGACAGGCGGCTCACGAACGGACCTGCGGCTGGAGTAGGTTTGCTAGCATATGCATGCATTTTAATGGAGTAAGGTAGGAAGTCTGTGACCATTTTAATGCAGCAAGGAGGCGTGTTCATCTAGAAGAACATCGCTCGGCGCTCTCTCAGCCGGTGCTCTCTCAGCCGGTGCGGCGCTTCAATGCCGGTAGTGAGAGGTCGTGTCCATCTACGTCGTTGTCCTGTACGGTCAAATCGTGGGCATCAATGCGGACCGCTGCATGCTCTAGGCCAGCATGAATACGACATGACAAGTGGCGCAACGCGTGGGATGGAAAGCGCGGGAGGGAGGGTAGGGGGTATGGGTGGGCTAGGGCTTTTAGACGCGGGCGTGGTAGTAGTTCGGACGCCTGCAAAGCCTCCCATACATTTGTCTCAGGTTTGCGAGAGAAAACACATTCAGACCGCTCGGCGGACCGATACAGGACCACGTTGGATAGATACCGCAATTCGAACGTATGTGTGCGGTTTGAGGGTCGCCGTTTCGGAGTATCTGTTCGAACACAAATTTTCATCCAACGTGGTAGCCATCGATCCGCGAACCAGTCAGGATGCCGAAGATTCTACAAACCAGACACAAATCAGGGGGTTTTGCTGGCGTTTGGACCGCTGCCAAGGACACGTCCGACCCATCGGACCCACCAGAAACCTTTCCACGTGAAGTAGTTGTTGTGCATTCATCCGATCAGCGCCGCATGCATGTCATCCAAGAGCGGACGCGACCTCTCAACAAAACTGACATTGAAGCGGCACACTGGGTCTTTGTGTCTGTTCAATGCCGGAGAGATGTGACCGGACGGGACTGGACTGTTGTGTACCATGTTCAAACCGACTCGCGTTCATCCGCGTGTAGGCATTAAATAGGTGCGCGGGCCGAGAGTCCCACTTCAAAGCCTGCATTAAGACAACCTGCTGCTTGGCCTGGTCGACACCCACCATTTAAATGTTACCTTCTCACCCAGCACAACCAGCACCACACCATGTCCACCATGTCAATGAGCTCTAGAGTGGCGTGGGAGAGCCTCTTTACGAAGAAGTAGCAGGAGTTGGCCAACATTGTGGCCGGCTGGCAGCCCCATCGTGTGCGACAAACAGAGGCTGGATGTGGGCGAGCTTGCCGGAGGTCAGCGATGAGGACCAAATGATGGATGAGGAGTCCGACCATGAGCCGGAGCCCCCTCCGCACAGGCACACTTCAATACCATCATGGCATAAGAACAACCAGCGCCGCTGATGTCGCCATTCGGGCAGGCGTAAGAGGACCAATGCTACACCTCCGGTTCCTCGATGAACACTGACCCGCAGAGAGGAAAATCGCCACAAACCAGATGAAAGACGATGCCTTTGCAGCCATGGTCGCGGGTGATCCGAGCTTCCTAGATGACCAACAGGCGCTGTACGTGTCCATGCACAGCGCCTGCCACATCTGCCGCGAGCGATGGCGGCTGTGTGTCCTGCGGGCGGAGAGAGACGCCTTGTTCACGGAGATCGAAGCGGATCTAGATGAAGAGAAGGCGCATGCAACTGAGGACGTCGCCTGCTCTGCTTTGGCTGCACCACCCCGTGGTTGTGCCCCACCACAAGGACTAAAAGGCTGGCCCGTCCACATCTGGCGCCACCGATAAGGCGGACTCTGACAAGGAAGAGTAGGACATGGGACGTGGGCACATATGGTGTCCCATGTGGGTTGTGCCCCATGTCTTACTCTTCCCCTCTCACAGCTTCACTTCACAGGGATCATGACTATTGAGGTTGCCAGACATGGGGAAGAGATGACGTGCAAAATGGATGCCGCCACGCCCAGCGAAGATGTAGACTACGTTAAAAAAAGTTTCTTCTACTTACATTTAGTAAAGATATGTTGGAAGTTTAATGAATTGGTCCGCTGTAAATAACAATTGCCTGGTTCACATGAAATTTTCCCTATTTATACAAATTACTTTTGAAATGTGTCCCAATTTTTGATCTCTAGGGTTGGATGGTCGGCTCCTGTATCACTATCCATGGACGTGTCCGCAGATAAATAGATAGTTCATTTTAGGGGTTCATGTTGTAGATACCCTAAAAGAGAGGCTTATATTCCTCAATAATCCCATAGTATGATAGCTGAGTAAAACTAGGCCCTCACAGTAATTAGAGTATATGGACTGTTAGCTCTGTTCGGCCTACCGATCCTGACCATCCGATTTCAGGCAGAATCACCATGAGTCGTTCGATATTTACCTGATAAATCTCAAGCGTCTGATAAAATTCCAATTGCAATAAATTGTAATATCCCATCCCCTACCAGGGCATTTTTGTCATTTCATCTCATTTCACATATAAGCATATACGTAAAATGCAGCACCTCCCGTACAACCCTAGTGGTAGAACCCTAGCCGCCGCCCCATCCATGCATCCACCCATGCTCATTCGCTCCCCTTCCCGGCCACTTATCCTAGAGGGCCTCAGCCTCCTAGAGGGCCTCAGCCTCCTCCCACGCCGTTTATCCCCCGATGAGGCCGCCACCTCAATCCCGTGCCCAACTCGGTTCGTCACGAGCAGTGAAGGAAAGATGACCCCGCCGCCTTGGGTTAGATAAGCCACTGCGAGGTGAATTCGTTACCCTCATCTCTTTGTGTGTGTGCGCGCGTGTGACTAATTTTGTTCGCCATATTGCAGCTCGTCCGGGATCTGAGCGCACCCCTCGCATCCACCGTTCATCATCCACTTGGCCGCAACCATCCACAAGAAGAGGGGATGTCACGACAGTCAGGTCATGGATCATCCACTTTGACCTTGCACGTTCGCAACACACTTTCTCTATACCGATATCGTAGTTGCAGAATGCAGCTACGGTTGGAGGGTCGTCACCGGCGTGGCACCGATGCGTCCCTTCCCTCTGCCTGGAGCTGCAAGTGGAAGGTACCATCTTGGCTTCCCATATTTGATTTTGTGTGTTTTCCTCCGAGGATTTTAGTACAATTCCGTGATTAATCAAGTGGAGAGTTTGTTTGTTTGTTAGGTATTTAAATATCAGTTTTGTTGGACTAAAAATTATGGTTGATGGAATTAAATTTTATTGGATCAAAAGTTGTGGTTGATGGAACTAAACTTGGATTTGATAAAATTCTGTATTGCTTGCACTGAAAGTTGAATGTTTGTTCCATGGTTGTGCCACAGAAGGCCAATCACCATGGAAGGCAAGGAAGAAAAAGGAGGTTATGATACCAACAACCATCAACCATTAGGAGGAGGAATATAAAACAAGTTCAGAAGCCATGGACCATGCTCAGCCTGATTTTAGGCACCCTCAAGTATAGGTAATACATCAGTTTGATGGCACGAACAGCTTACTCCCTGAATAAAAAAGGTTCTTTGCTTGAATATGTATGTCTCTGACACATGGTTGAAAAAGGATAAAACTAGAAAAGCAAAAGAGGACCCTAAGCTTTTTAGTATCATCTTGTTCTGAGGCCACAATCCTGTAGCATACTAGCATGTGTTCCGCTAAGTTTTTCCCAATTTTATTAGTTTGTGCCTTGAATACGATCATCGCAGGTTTATCCATTTATCATTTCGATACTTTCTTATTTCTGCAATAACAACAAATGGTAGCTAGGTTGCAATCTGTAGAGAAAGGAATGTTGTATACCTAGGTTATACCTAGGTTATTTATTTTATACTTTGCGGTTTGTCAACACTTAGTAATCCAAATATGTATATGTTTGCTATTTGTTCACTTTTCCTTATTTGTTCACCGAATAATGTTTGTGCATTAGTACTTCTATCATTAATCTACCTTATATAAGTACTACTATCATTAACCTACCCTGAGTACCCTAGGCGCGGTTTTTGCTTCTCTGGGTTGCCTAATTAAAGATTGTGCTTCTAGAGGCACCGAGAGTATCTCAGTTGCAATCATCTGTCCTTTTAAACGAGTTTTGAATATTTTCCTCTTTTTGTATACAATTAACCTATTCTTGAAGGGTAGTACCTATTTTGGACAAAATGTTTATATCTATTTTCTAACACTATCAACTCATTCATGTCATCTTTGAGTACGGGAAGCTATGAAGTTCATTCAACCATGCTTTAGTTTTCCACAGAAGTACGACATGGGCTAAGATGATGCAAATTTCTTGCTTTTGCGCAAGTTATCTTTCTTGGGCTTATGGTCTGCGCATAAGGATATGTTTTTTCCCGCTATTGTTTGCAAAACCATGAAATGTTCATCAATTTGGGAAAAGGTCATGAATTTTAAAAAATCCCAAATATTAAATTATACACAAATTAAAAAATATTTGGGAATTCAAAAATTATTCACGGATTTAAAACTGTTCATGAATTTAGTTATTTTCAGAGAATTTTAAAAATATTCATGAATTTTATAAAACAAATGGAAAAAGGAGAAAGGGAAATGAAGAAGGAAAATGAGAAGGAAAAAAAAATATAACATGGAAATTAAAAATGGAAAAAGAAAAATACTCCCTCTGTATTTATATTAGTTTACAGAGAGAATAGATTATAGAAAGAGAAGGACAAGTAGAGAAACAAAGAAAAGATAAGAAAATGGTCACAACCTTCCCAAAATTAGGCGAAGGTCCCAAAACAGCCGTGAGCTCTGTTATAGATGGTTTACTGTACCGCCGGATAGCCACGCTGATGGGTTGGCCCATGAGAAGGGCTGCTTGGGCGATCAATATTGTACCACTTGTAATGAGTTTTTTTTCAGGCAACCACTTATAATGAGTGATACATCGAAATCACTAATTAAGGAGTACTTATTGCAAAAAACACTCCACTTTTTCAGGTCGCGACAAGTGGCACACATGCAGCATGCCACTTGTCGCAACCTGAAGTTCTCCCTTTTTCCGTAGATCCGTTTATTCAAAACGTTTTATCTTTTAAACCGTGCGTTCAAATCTCGAACCGTTTTCACTATTGGATTCCTCGCGTCGAGATCTTCAAAGCTAGATCTCATGTTGATAGGTTTTGACGAATTTTTTTTTCACGAAAAAAAACGGACGAAAAAAATCGGGCGAAAAAACCGAAATAGGGAGCACGTTTTTTTCCTTTTCCAAAATAGGCACGCCCGTGCCTCTCACGAAAATCACACCCGTGCCTTTTGTGGAAGGAAAAAAAACAGAAAATACGTTTTTTTTTCGTTTCTGAGAGGCACGGCTATGACTCTCGCGAAAGCACAACCGTGCCTCTCGCGGAAGCAAAACCGTGACTCTCACGAAAGAAAAAAATAGAAAACACATTTTTTTCCTTTCTGAGAGGCACGGCCGTGACTCTCGCGAAAGCACAACCATGCCTCTCGTGGAAGCAAAACCGTGACTCTCGCGAAATAAAAAAAACAAAAAAACGTGTTTTGTTTTTCCCTTTTCCGAGAGGCACAGCCGTGACTCTCACGAAAGCACAACCGTGCCTCTCGTGGAAGCAAAACCGTGACTCCCGCGAAAGAAAAAAAAAACAAAAAACGCGTTTTTTTTTCGTTTCCGAAAGGCACGGTCGTGACTCTCGCAGAAAAAACCGTGACTTTCGCAAAAGAAAGAAAAAAGAAAATGCGTCGCTCATAGAAGACCAAGCAGCAGCCATTCTAGATGAAAGGACACAAGCCTAAAACTTGAATGCGGATCTATTTATCTGGAATTCCTATCTTCAGAAATAAAGAGTAGGTTCTAACCTAATCCTACATGCGTTTCTCTCATCCTTTATCGTTTCCCTCACATCATCACCCCTTTTTCTTTTTCGTATTAAGAAGGGATTTATTGAGAGGTTTTTAATGTGTCTTTGATCGTCGAGCAGGATAAATGATAAATCGGTAGGTTTTAGAGTAGCCCTATTAGGTTGAAATCAATAATGCCCTCGCCCGTAGAACCCTTCTGTGTTAGAATAGTTTCCAGATTATGACCTTCTCTTTTGATTGAGTGAATAGCCATGCCATGGATTCTCTTTTCTGGGATACCAAATATCCACGAGGAGAATGTGCGACCTCCAAGCCAAGAAAAGGCTTAGGGCGCGTCAGCGCCTTCATTGCAAATAATTGATGAAGGCGACACTTGATCAGCGATATGGTAACAGAGTAATCACCAGTCAGTTTGATATCATCAACATACAACAACAGTCTGGTGGAATCCAGTGGTATATAGAAGCTCTGTGCCCTTCTCTTTCTCCTGCAGCAATATGATCTCAAAGGGATCCTTTCCTACCCGGGACAGCTTCATAGCTCCTACCTTTACTCTTGATTTGCGCAAGAGTGCTCGTCAGTGATCTCCATTCAAAAAAGTGGAAAGGAATGTTCCATTGCCACGAACAATATGGGCTTTCTCATGGATTCCCCTTAGGCCGAAGTGTTTGGCCTTTACTTCGGATCACCCGCTCACGCTTCGCTGACCTATCGCGTGGTAAAGAGAAGAGAGTACGAAAGAACTGTAAACAGAGCAGACCGCAGAAAGATTCTAAATATGACAAGTCCCCATATGGCATATTTGAATCATCTCATGTGTTTAAGAACGATGAAGGAAATATTTTGGGATAAAGGAGTCTTTGATCGTCGTATTCCTGAATATAACACAACGATACAACACTTGCATAACGAACTATCACACCAATTGCACTGGTTCCGGACGCATAGGGGTATCAATGCTCTAGTGATGAAGACTAAAGCCCTTGTCATAATGGATAATACGTCTGTGGGTTACAGATACGTGTATGGGAATCTACTCGCAAGTGTCCAGTTAGGCTGTTGTGGGACTATGACATTGTTGAGTATCACACAAGGTGATGCTGCGATTCTGGAACTCATATCAGGGATGGGTAATTTCATGGAAATTATGAGAAATTCTAAACCATTTCTAGGGTGGGCGACGGGTGGATCGTTATTAATTTCGTGGGAGAATATGCATTCAGATCTTATGGATCCTCCCTACAATAAGGAAAGATCCCAGCTTTTCATTGCTCTGTCGCGCCACCCCTCCTCCCAGAGCCGGTTCTTATCCATAAATTTTTCAGCTAAAAGATACGGTATATATATCAATGAAAGCTGGCGCCTTTGGTTCTTGGTATGACTGGTACTTTTTCTCATTTATCGGTCTAGTTGGAAAAATTTCCCCTCGACAAGTTCACATGCCGGAGCTACCTGTTCTCCGCGATTCAATTGGTTCTTCTGCCTTGCCTTCTTATCTATCAGTCCCAAGGTCAAAGAAATAGGTTCAGTGGTTCGACCTCCCAAAGGTTAAAGAAAGACATCGGTATTAAGACCACTCCCTCCAGATGATGATATGTCCCAACCATCTATAGCCCATGGTTCGTTACTTGGGAATTCGGAGAGGTCAGATGAGATAGATGGGTGTGTTCAAAATGGAATGATCCCCTTTTCTCATGTTTGCATTTTTGTTATCCACAAACAAATAAAGAGTCCGAAAAGACGTACGCATAACAGACTCGGTACCTAGGTCAATGGGTTCAGTGGAGAATTGCGTTACTGTAATAGCGAAGGTATCTATGAATATCATATAGGAAGATGGACTAGCTCGAGACCTTGGCTTCAACCAATCAATTGAATCTTGGACACATTGAATTCTTAGATATTGCTTAAGGGATCACCACATATATTTCTCAGATTATCATGTCTGTCTCGTCTTGCTATTTCCATCGACCAACCATGAGAGTGTTAATCAACTCCACCTGGAGGAAGTGTCAAAGGCGTCTTCCAGTATTCTTAGCTTACTGTCTGCTTCCTGCCTGATCGGTGCTGACTGACTGTTCTTGCTTGTCTTGGGCCTGCTCTAGTTTTGGTGCTGCTAACTAAGGGTCGAATTTTGTGACTTGATGAAGAGGAAGCCGAGTATCTTTGGCACTCAATTGATCCGGGTCAACACTTCCTGTATCTGGTTTCGGCTTTATTTTGACTCCTTGTAGGGGCTCATGACAGCCCTGTAGGGGATCCAAAGGCTTTCGAGCAGTAGCGGCAGCGGGGCGGGAGAGTTGGTTATTCAATTGATCCTCTGATGTTGGCCCTTCTGCATCATCCAAAATCCAAATGGAAAAGGATTTGCAAAAATATGCAGATTAGAAGCTAGTATCTCCAGTTTATGAGAGAAAGAAGAGGAAGAATCGGCGAACATCCTAAAAAATGGTACTTTTGTCTCAATCCGATCAAAAACAAACATATTCTATTGTGTGTTGACCACCGGGAAACGAATGGATTAAGATGAAGACGGACGGTTCAATTAGCGAGCATGGGAAGGCTTGTGGAGGTTTAGCAATAAAAAGGGGATATATGCGTTCTCTCAAGCAGTTAAGAACAAGACCATACTCGAAGTCGAGCTCTTTTGCATCTGAACATGTATTCAAATAGCAGCTGAAAAGGAGTGTCAGAGGATTTGGATAGGTAGATTCGCATTGTTGAAGAAAGCGAAGAAAAAGGATGCTGCTATGGCTTGCTTGTGGCTCTTTCTTCTATTGGCTAGTCTCAGGCATGATAGTTTCAATTTCTTTTGGAAAGCAGCTGATGCACCACTATCTAGATTACATGAGCCAGATGAACTCAATGCCATTACTTCCTGTCAACCACAATGGCTCACTGATATTGTTGCAGGGTACATCAAAGACACATTCACCCAGAATTTACTATCTGAATTGGCAGTCCTGAGCACTCACAAGAATAGCAAATATTCATTGCATAATGGGGTCATTCGATATAGAGGAAGAGTATGGGTTGGTGCAAACTTCTAAATGAAAAAAAACATCTTGCAAGCACTTCATGCCAGTGGTATTGGTGCCCACTAGAGCCTGGAATAGCAGGAATGAAGGTTGGGAAATATGCCATGCAGAATTCCAATAAGTTGGCACTACTTTCCCTTTCCATATGAAAAATGGAGAGGAGCTAGATAAGCAAACCTTCTTCTGTTTGAGTATGATGGATGTTACACCCACTGCCAGATACAAGCAAAAGCTTTCCAGCTAAGCTAGGAGTCAGAACGAACCATCGAAGGCGGATAAATTCAATAATGAGGGCCGCCCGCAGATGATAGCAATTCGTCTTCACTAAGAGCTAACGACTAGAAATCTAGCAAATAGGACGCTTTGTCAATTGAATTAGTAAGTTATCCTGGTCTAGAGGGTGTTCTTCCTCCCCACTCTAGAGGCTAAACCAGTTAGAAAAGCGTCCCCCGGGATTCCTTATTTAGGAGCTTCCTGTGGTGAATTGGGATACCTAAGTATTTTAAAGCTACGGATACACCAAAAAGGTGGGCATATTGAGTCTCGATTCCTGTTGATGGAAGAAAGGCTAATTTCGTTTGATCCGATCCGCCTATGCCAGTTCGAGTCTGGCGAGTCGCTATCATCTTTTGCCCTAACTTTTTCTATTAGCTCATCTTGTCCGTAGTGATATTTTGGAGAAGGCGCAATTACCGGAGTGAGAAAGGTAGAAAGAAGCAATCACGAAAGCTAGTGCTAGTTGTGGCTTTTTGTACTAATCTTGTTTGTTCGGTAGCTCGCATCAGCAGCTTTAAAAGGAATAGAGAACGGAGCCAAGAGGCTTGCGTTCATTTCTTCAGTTACTCGCCTGTTTACTTTCCCCAGTAGCCCAGGGTCGGGAGCTAGGACTTCTGGGTTCAGAGAGCACTTTTTTCGTTGAGAATAAGTCCTTCCCTTTTGTGTGAATTCCCCAGTGGCGAATTAACAACTTGTGGGGCCCTATCTATTCAATCTCTCGAGCCCCAAGAAACCCCCCCTCTCCCTCAGACTCAATCTCTCTTTTGACTCTATATATGTGGGCACCTGATATCTATGAGGGTTCACCCACCCCGGTGACAACATTCCTTTCTATTGCGCCTAAAATCTCTATTTCGGCTCTGATGCATTCCTCCTAGCCTAGATTTTCACTACATTCTTTGGGATCAATGCCTACTTCTTGAACTTGAAATACCTGTATCCCTTCTTCAATAAGTGGAATGTTTCGCTTGAGCATCTACTCCAGTTGTGTTGTCGATTCCCTTCTCCCGAGAGCTTTCACACTCTGGGATGGGAGTCCCTTCCAAGACTTGACCAAAAGCTCCCCACAATTTCTTGATTTGAAGCAGTTCGGAGGCCTTCTTCTAGTTACGATTCGCCCTCGTCTGTCACTATAGATGTTCTAGCTTTAGTCTTTAGTGTTACAAGCTGTCCCTTCCTCAAACCACCCCGCAATAGATATAGGGTTTACCAACCTCAGGCATGGACATAGACACCAGATCATTTTGATCGAGGACCCATTTTTGGAATAAAAAGGATAGAGACCAGACGTAGTCCAATCGGAAGGTCGTGCTTTAGAGAAAGACTTGTGTTCTATAGGAACAGCTGGGGAAGGCTAGTTTGATCGAGGATTGGAGAGGAGGGAGAGGTGGAATAAAAAGCTCGGGATGGATTTTGGAGTCTTTGTGCGAGCCGTATGCGGTGAGAGTCGCACGTACGGTAAGAGGGAGCTCTGTTGGATAAGAGTGGGACTAGAAAGAGGGAATACCCATGTCAGGTCATGTAAGGCCAATAGTTGAGGTACCTGGATCCAGACAAAACTCCAAACATGTAAGAATCTACCTTGAAGCAAGGTTTCTACTGGTTAATGCGTTCCACCCTATTGATGACAGCTAATGTTACTAAAAGCTTAGATGAAGAAAGAGCTTCTGAGCGAAGGCTTGTTGGCTTTGCCAGAACAGCCATTGCACAAATATGAGAAATCAAGGGTTGTGGATGGTGGAAAGTACCGAGTTGTTCTAGTTCCTGGCCTTGGTGGTTGGCCCATGCCCGAGGGATACTATGGCGCATCTCTTTCTGCGGGAACTAAATAAGGAAATGGAGGAGACAACAAAGCAGCCAGCTAATACAGCAGTTCAGCTCTCAGCTGCTATTGCTGCCTATGCCAGGATAGTGTTATACTCTTTTTTGATTGGTATATCAATCATGGTTTATAGGGAAATAGTTAGAATAGGAAAGATCTGTTAGTTACTAATGTTTGGGTTTTTGTTTACGGCAATAGTAGGTTTCTTGCTTGTCATATTTCGAATATAAGCATCAGTTACATCGGTTCTGTTCGGAGTTTCGGGTTGATCGAAAAAACACACCCTAATTAAGACTTTTGTATAGTTTGTGTCAACCTGAGTTTGGTTAAGTGCCCGCCCGCCTAGATAGATACATAAGTGTCAGTTTGAATGAAGTCAAGTGTAAACCGTGTCAACAACGAGAAATTGAAGTGTAGGGACTTGTTTGTTGGCACCGACCTCGACAAGAAGCAAGGGAGTGGTGCCGAAGCGAACGGAGCTGCAGAGCCGTTTGTTTACCAATCTGCCAACTTAAGCTAGGAAAAGTGTAAGAGACCGTGCATCTTCATGTAAATAAAGGTAAATAATCTCAGAAACAGTCAAGAAACCGGGAATTTTTTATTCCATTTCTCTCCACTGAACCCATTGACCTAGGTACTGAGTCTGTTATGCGTACGTCTTTTCGGACTCTTTATTTGTTTGTGGACAACAAAAATGCAAACATGAGAAAAGGGGATCATTCCATTTTGAACACACCCATCTATCTCATCTGACCTCTCCGAATTCCCGAGTAACGAATCATAGGCTATAGATGGTTGGGACATATCATCATCCGGAGGGAGTGGTCTTAATACCGATGTCTTTCTTTAACCTTTGGGAGGTCGAACCACTGCGTTTTTTCGCTAAAAAAAAATTTTTCAATTTTTTTTTGATCGAAAAGCTAAGGAAAACCGGGGGAAAACCAAAACGTCAAAAAAACCCAAAAAACCGTTTAAAAAGCCAAAAACGCGTGCGGGAAAAAAAATCCGAAGGGAGCGTCCAGAGCGCGACACATGACGAATAGCTGAGAGCGCGCCAAGTGGCGCAGATCGTTGCGAGGCTCCCGAAGAAGCGCTCGTTAACTAGTTGCTCCCGTGATACATAGCATTTGTCGGAATAGATGCCCAAATCACACAAGACATGGGGTAAATGGGCCAGCTTGGCAACTATTTTCTTTGAGAGAATTCTTTATTTAGCACTATCTTAATTTTTTTTGCTGGGGAGCACTATCTTAAATTTGGTTCCTATTTGATATTAATTTTTTTCCTACCTTATCTAACACCAAATCTAAATTGTATTTCCTTTGTGATATTTCCTTTCATATTAACTACTAATGGTGGTAAACGAAACCTGAAAATACGATTTTACCCTAGTGCAACTTGTGACCAGAATTATTCGTATGAGTAATAGACAATTGTTTTATTTCGTGTTTACACGAACAATGGAGCTTCAGTGCACGATGACACGCTCAGGTATTCAGGTCCATGGAGATAGTATGCATGCAGAAGCTGTACTACAGGACGATGTACAAACCCTTTTTCCCACGAGTGCAAAGCCTAATTTTTTAGCTCAACCATCTCCCACCCTTCTAGATTGATGTGATGACTGGTTGGTGCACTTATAGAAGCCTCTACTTCTTCGCAAGACACTAGTATGTTTGGTTAGAGCATCTCTAGCAGACCCCCTATTCTGCGAAGTTTACAGTTCACGCGGGGGCGTGTATATAGTCTCAAAATCGCCGTGGCAGATGAGAAACTGTATTCAAAACTGTAAAATTTTAAAAAACATATTTCGCACGAAAAATTTAAGCTTAAGCTCGCCGGAGAATCGATCATTCTTCTTCACAGAGGGGCAGATCGTTCGTACACATCATAGATATGTTACATAGAAGCTCGCCGGAGCTACGCCGGACCTACGCTACCACAACACTACACAAAATGGAGCTCATTGGAGCTTGTGCGGTAGCAGACTAGCGGCGGCGCTCAATCGGAGTCAAAGGAGTCAAGGTCGATGAAGAACTTCGCCCGCTCCGCCTTCATGAAGCGCAGGTCCATCTCCTTGGACTCGTGCGCTTGCGACGCCGCTACGCCCGTCTGGAGTGTAGAAGTGCATGCTCTAGCCAATGCAACCAAAAGACCAATCTGAGAGAGAGAGGGCCGGACATTATACTCCAACACTCCCCCTCACATCTATGCTCCTTTGGAGCTATATGACATGGGCAGACCGCAATTATTTATTGTGTTTACTAGGTTTTGAACCTTGAACCTGTTGGTTGTAAGTTTATGCACTTAACCAGTTCATCCATCAGACCGATCTGAGAGAGAGGGACGGACATTATACTCCAACACTCCCCCTCACGTCTATGCTCCATTGGAGCTATATGACGTGGGCAGCGGAAACAGGGGCAGGCCGCAATTATTTATTGTGTTTACTAGGTTTTGAACCCTGAACCTGTTGGTTGTAAGTTTATGCACTTAACCAGTTCATCCATCAGACCGATCTTTTGGTTGCATTAGCTACAGCATGCACTTCTAGATGGTATCAGAACCAAGAGGTCTCGAGTTCAAGACCCGACCGACGCAATTAAATTGCAGCCCACTTTCGGTCCATATTTAGGCCTGAGGGAATCACACGCGAGGGGGAGTGTTGACGTATAATGTGCTGCCTAGTCTCTTCTATCAGACCGGTCTTTTGGTTGCATTGGCTAGAGCATGCACTTCTACATGGTATCAGAGCATGATTCAATATGGTATCCGAGCCAAGAGGTCTTGAGTTCAAGACCCTGCCAACGCAGTATTAAATAAAACGATTCTGCGGCCTACATCGATCTCACGTCTAAGAACTAAAATAGCCAAGATGTGAGGGGGAGTGTTGAAATATATTGCCCGCCTCACTCCATCAGTTCGGACTTTTGGATGAGTTGGTTGGAGCATGAATTCAATATGGTATCCGAGCCATATTGAATTCATGCACCATCCAACTCATCCAAAAGTCCAAACTGATGGAGGGGGACGGACAATATATTTCAACACCCCCCCTCTCGTTTAGGCTATTTTAGTCCTTAAACATGGGATCGGTGTAGGCCGCAGGATCTTTTTATTTTAATTCTGCGTTGGCAGGGTCTTGAACTCAAGACCTCTTGGCTCGGATACCATATTGAATTCATGCTCCAACCAACTCATCCAAAAGTCCAAACTGATGGAGTGAGGCGGGCAATATATTTCAACACTCACCCTCACGTCTTGGCTATTTTAGTTTTTAGACGTGGGATCGATGTAGGCCGCAGAATCGTTTTATTTAATACTGCGTTGGCAGGGTCTTGAACTCAAGACCTCTTGGCTCTGATACCATATAGAAGTGCTTGCTCTAGCCAATGCAACCAAAAGACCAATCTAGGAGAGGGGGCCGGACATTATACTCCAACATGGAGGAACATGTGCTCGTACTCGAGCTTGCAGCGGCGGCGCTCTTCGGCCTCCTCTTGCTCCCTCGCCGACTGCTCCAGGATGACGCGCTCGAGGTGCTCCTCCTGCCCCGGAGGGAGGTAGTCCTCGGGGCCGATCACGCCTCGACGTGGCGGCGCGTCGGCCTCGAGCTTGATGGCGCGCGGCCCGAGCTCCTCCGACTCTCTCTTCACCGGAGTGAGCCGCGAACTCGAGGCGACCGCGGATGAGCTGCCCGCGGTAGAGGAGCTGGAGGAGGTGTGGCAATGGCGGGCGAGCTCGTGCTCGAACGCCGGCGGCGGCCGGCTACCGTAGTTGAACCACCTCCGTGCGCCCGCTTGCGCGCGACGTCAGATCTGGCGCAGCGGCAGTGCTCCGCCTCATCCCCGGAGCTACCATAGTCATCCATGGCTTTTTGAGGCTCACCGACGGCGAGAAATTGGGCGGAGGAGGAAGGGAATCGCGGCGAATGCGGATAGGGTTTGACCCGTATCCGAGCAGTGAAACTGCATATATACCGGTCCAGTGAATGTTTTGCGGGCCGCCGTAAATTAGTTATGGGTCGGGCCACGGATGCGGTTTCTATTCTGACCAGAAAAATGGGCCGAACACGTATACTCATCGGAATTATATGGGTCTGGCCCTTTTACGGGGTGTGCTAGAGATGATCTTAGTTGTCTGACAGATTTGCTAATTAACGCCGACGACTATAATTGTGGCTTGATCGCTCACGAGGTCACTAAGATCCAGCTTAAATTATGTAGGCTGCTTTGTTTAGTTCAGTTCATTACTCAGTTGTCCAGCGTCACAATTCGGCAACCATTAAGCTCGGTCGCCCTGTGAAGGGGTGGCAAGGTTTCCACAATCGTGATTCTAAATTAGTTCATGCTCGGTCGCTGTGTGAAGGGGTGGCAAGGTTTCCAGAATCGTTATTCTAAATTGGTTCACTGGCATCGACAGTGATTATACATGTAACTATGAACAAAATTACTTCTTTGGTCATGTGAATAATTATGGTCACAAACTGCATCAGCAGTAAACTCATTTTTTTAGGTGCCATTTAACACCGATAATAGTCAAAATGGATGGAAGTGTCACAAAAGAAACATAATTTGAATTTAATGATATATAAAGAAGAAGAAAATCCAGTGTCAAATAGGAAAATGAAATTAAAATAGTGTTAAATAAGGAATTCTCTCATTTTGTTTTGCGCAAACCCACCTGTATCGATTCTTCAGATTTATCGTTATATGTAACACAAAGAGAGAGAGAAGCATGGCTAGTGTGTTTCTCTCTATTGGTGGCAATCTAAGCCACATGGTCTACTTGGGGTCTGTTCCCCTTTCTTTCTCTTTGAACATTTCTCTCATTTTCGATGTGTCAAGTTTATTTCTTCATTTTAGATGAATATGGACCACATTCACATGTGCATAGCCACGGGAGCTGGCATTCTTGGAGCACATCAATCTTCCGGCCGCAAGCGAAGAGTTCCCAGCCCACGAAAGGTCACCAGTGGATGAAGGTCCCTACAAACAGTTCATGCTTTTTTAGTAGTTCCTTTTTCGGTTGCGGTCTGGGCTATTTACACCTTATTTCTCTCTCACTCGTCCAATCGTTGTCTCTCCACCAACCACCTACATCTCTCTCCCTCATTCTCCATGCCAACCAAGATCTCACTACCACAACCGTCTTCCCTTCCTCTCCACGGCGAGCCACCCCTCCCTTTCCTAGCGAGCACGCGATGGTAGCATACGAGTAGAATCAGGGACGGGGACGAAATGACCATCGTGCATGGCAGCGGTGGGGGCGCAGGTGCTCGGATCGGTAGAGATGGAGGATCACACCCAACACACCCTCCTCGTTATCGACAATTTCACCCACAAGTTGCATCCATAACCTTCTCCCCATCCGTCTCCAGTGTTACTAGTAGGTGAAGTTCTCAATGTTCGGGGTTTGTTGCTCTCCACCGAGCTCTCATCGTGTTATAGGTCTCCATCGAGTTCCATGAGCAGAGGGATGCGGTATCCTCAACGGCCCATGGTGCTCGGAATCTCAAACACCTAGCCGCTCCTCCTCAAGGATCCATGGCGAGGCTGTGGTACTAGCCATCGTCGTGTGCCAGGAGCCAGACGACGAGCATAACTATTTGATGTATTTCTCATTACCGTGGGCCACCTTTTTTATGCATCACACATATTTTTGTGAAGTATACAATGTATCTTTTTGTTCCAACATTGTAGTATTTCTTATTCCTAGATGAAGTACTACTTTCTAGATTTTTGTCAAGTACGTACTGAATTTGTCTGTTCCTAGATAAAGTACTATATATATATATATATATATATATATATATATATATATATATATATATATATATATGTCTTTCTATGAAATTTGTGAACATTATAACGAACCTAGGTTATGTATGGAATTGACGAACTAGGGAATTAATTTTACCTGCTGCAACTTCTCAGCTCTGAAGCCATAGACTTTTTGTTCTTGTTTTGCTTCCCACGTAGGGTTTTATCAAATTAATCTATCGACCAATGCGACCTACATATTTCCTGAATGGTTATTTTAAAAAGCAGTGGCTAGTTCAGGTGCTGCCCCAATTTGGCCCTGTTCCCAATCAACTTTGTTCGTTGTTTGGTTTCTTGTGTGATGGATTTTTGATTTTGATGATGCAAATGATTAGTGTCGTCATGCTCCACCATTAGTTATGATGCTGCCATGAGGTCGCCTTGCGCAGATCTAGGGTAGCGTGGAAGATGGCAAGGCCACGCACACATGAGCACTTGGAGATGGCACGCGAAACTTATGCAGCAAAGGTCGATCCGGAGCTACCATTGGGGAGCATATTAAAGAACAAATTGTTCTAACTGTGGAGAAGTTTCAAAAGGAAAGTTTCAGCCAACTTGTATTTTTTTGTTATGTTGGCATCTATCTTTCCTTGGTAACAAATTTTACTTAATTGCTTTGATGATTTATCACTACATTTTTACTTGTTCTTTAACTTGCAAAAGAAACAGAGGTACTTGAAACGCGACATTAGGAGGATGAGCGTTTAACTTTTGTTAATGCTTTCCAAACCCGTTCATTGCATGAAAGTAGACTTGTCCGCTACAATTATTGTCAGGATCATCTCCTTTCCACAACGTTAGTTACATATGGAAAGCAAAATACTTAATTTCCCAAAGTAGATGAATAGTTTTAATTTTAACGGAACCTTGTCAGAGTGGAAATATTTTTGCCTTCTGGACATGCAGCTTGGTGGTTATATTAAACTTCATATTCTTTTGACATCCCTCATTTATGTAATCATATTTATGCATCTATTAATATGTTTTTACTTGTTTTGATCGTCTAAGGAAAATTTAGCGGAGTTGGAATTTTTGTTTCTATCTACCATTATTTCTTATTTGTAATATGTGATGTAGGTTGCTTCCTCTATGTTACAATGTTGGAGAAGTTTATATTTTGAGTATTAATTAATAAAATTTATACTTTGCGATCACCTCCTATCTTATTGACATTGATATCATGTGTTTGTTTTGTGTGAAGCTGATTATGATAATTTATAAAGGAGGCAATAAAAGCTAACATAAGCTCAAACCATTCCACTTATGTTTTCCCCTAGTTTCTTAGTAAATACTAGCCTTTAGCTATTCTGTTGCAATAGAAGCATAATCAAATATGTTTATGATAATGCTTACTGCCTTTTCAAAGTGCATCCTTGCTTGAGCATTGATATTGTATATAAGCATGCTTTGTAGTTTGTAAATTTTGATTGGGGAGTGTTGCATATATAACTCTAAAGAAATAAAAAAATTGATATCTAGGTCTTGGTTCCATGGATTTGAGCCTGTTTAGGTCTTTTTTTTGGAGAAACAAAAAAAGTAGAATATGACTTGCATTCTCATTTCTTTTTCATCTACAGATATTTCATTGGTTGCTCCTTTCTTTATGCAATGGCAATGCATTCTTCTTGAAAAGAATCCTTGTACTTGGATGCGGAAAAGGAAAAGATACTTATTCAGACAAGGAGGCAAGGAAAAAAAGAAAAACACGTATTGATATCTTACTTTTTTTCTCTTATCTTGTGGATGCCCCTTCAAAAGAATAATTATCATTCCGCTAACATGACAATTGAACGGAGCTCCAAGATAAGAAAAAGAAATGAAGAGATCAACAGACATTTTTCCTTTTTGTCTGCCTCCTTGTGTGATTCTTTTTAAGAAGAATGCATTGTGGTTGCATAAAGTAAGAAACAACCAGTGAAATTTAAGTAGATAAAAAATAAATGGGAATGCAAGCCATATCTCCCTTTGATGTTTCTTCCAAAAAACCGATACAAGGTCAAATCCGTGGAACCAAGACCCAAACATCAATTTTCTCATTTCTTCAGAGATCTATATGCAACACTCTCCAATCATAATTTATAAATTGCATAACATTCTTATTTCGAATAAAAATGATCATGCAAGGATGCACTTTGAAAAGGCAGTAAGCATTATCATAAACAAATTTGATTATGCTCCTATTACAGCAGAACAACTAAATGCCAATATTTACTAAGAAACTAGGGAAAATCAAAAGTGGAATGGCTTGAACTTATGTTGTAGCTTGTATGTCCCGTTTTATGGAACTATCATAATCATCCTCACACAAAACAAACACCTGATATCAATGTCAATAGGATAGCAGGTGGTCATAACACACACACACACAGACACACACACACACATATAATTAATTAATTGACGGTCAAAATATAAGCTTATACAATAGTGGAACACAAAGGAAGCAACCTACATCACACATTGCAAATAACAAATACTATCAAATATAATTAGCCTTCCAACTCCCCTAAATTTTCCTGTGGTGTTCAGAACCAGTAATGCATAAATTTGATTACATAAATGGGATGCCAAAAGAACATGAGTTTTAATATAACAACCTAGTTGCAGGTCGTGAAGCCAAAAATGTTGCCACTGGGACATGGTTAGGTTAAAATTTGCAATTATTCATCTTCTGTTGGAAATTTAAAGTGTTTTATTTTCCATCTGTAGCTAATGTTGTGGAAAAGAGATACTCCTTATAGTAATTGTAGCTGACAGGTTTACGTTCGTCTAATGAAGGGGTTTGGAAAACATTAGAAAAAGCTAAACAGTCATCCTTGTGATGTCGTCGTTTCAAGTCCCTCTCTTTCTTATGCAAGTTATAGAATAGGTAAAAAATGAAGTGATAAATCATCAACACAGTAAAGTAAAATCTGTTGACAAGGATAGGTAGATGCCAACATAACAGAAAATACAAGTAGGGTGAAACTTACCCTATGAAACTTCTCCATAGCTGCAATATATTTTATTTAATGTGTTCCTTGATGGTTTATTCATATTGACCCTTCTTGCATAAGTTTGTGCCATTGCCATTTCCAAGTGCTTGTTTGTGCATGTCCTTGCCATCCTCCACGCTACCCCAGCTCCGCGAATGGCGACCTTAAGGCAGCGTCATAATTATTGGTGGAGCATAACGATGCTAATCACATGTATTGTCAAATCTAAAAATCCATCACTGAGGAAACCAAACCTCGAATGAAGTTGAATGGGAATAGGGCCAAATTGGTGCAGAACCTAAATTAGCCACTGTTTTTAAAATAATCATTCAGGCAATATGAGGTTACATTTGTCAACAGACTAATTCGATTGAAGTCTACTATGGGAACCAAAACAAGAACAAAAAATATTTGGCTTCTAAGGTGAGAAGTTGCAGCAAAGAAACTAAACTCCCTAGTTCATTGATTCCATACATACCCAAGGTTCTTTGTTACATTCAGAAATTTCATAGAATGACGTAATACTTCATCTAGGAACAAATATATTTAGTACATACTTCGCAAAAATCCAGAAAGTAGTACTTCGTCTAAAAGCAAGAAATACTACTGATACATCCATTTTGCATCATTATTTTTATTGTAATTTATCTTATTCTAATGATATATTTCATATTATGGTGTAATTCTGATGTCTTTTATCTCTTAAAATGCAAGCTATACAAAGAGAGGGGAATTGCCGACAACTGGAATTATGGACCTAAAATAGCAACAACAGAGAAAGCAATTCTCCGGAGCTCAAAATGAAACACGAATTTTTGGAGAATTATTTTGGAATATATAAGGAATATTGGAGTAAATAAATACCAGAGGGCTGCCATGGGGTAACCACATGGGTAGGTGGCGCGGCCTACCCCCTGGACGCACCCCTGCCCATGTGCGCATCTGGTGGCTCGCCTCTGGTTGCCCTTTGGCCATGAAATCCCATTTATCCAAGAAAAAATCACAAAAAAGTTTCAGGACTTTGCTTTGCCGCTTGCGAGGCGGAATTTGGGCGGAGCACTTTTGCGCTTTGGCATAGCGATTCTAACGGGGACTCTTCCCTCCGGGAGGGGGAAAGCAAAGCCTTCATCATCACCAACACTCCATTCATCATGCGGATCATAATCTTCATCAACATATTCATCAACACCATCTCATCTGCAAACCCTAGTTCATCTCTTGTGTTCAATCTTTGTATGAAACCACAGATTGATACCTGGGGGTGCTAGTAGTGTTGATTACACCTTGTAGTTGATGCTTGTTGGTTTAATTGGTGAAATATTATTATGTTCAAATTGTTAATCATATGTCTATATCCATGATACGTCTCCAACGTATCTATAATTTTTGTTTGCTCCATGCTATATTATCTACTGTTTTGGACTATATTGGGCTTTATTTTCCACTTCCATATTATTTTTGGGACTAACCTATTAACCGGAGGCCCAGCCCAGAATTGCTGTTTTTTTGCCTATTTCAGTGTTTCGGATAAACAGAATATCAAACGGAGTCCAAACGGAATAAAATCTTCGGAAACGTGATTTTCTCACCGAACGTGATCCAGGAGACTTGGACCCTACTGCAAGGGATCAAAGAGGTGGTCACGAGGGTGGGGGGCGCCCCCCTTAGGGCGCGCCCCCTGCCTCGTGGGCCCCTCGGTGCTCCACCGACGTACTCCTTCCTCCTATATATACACACGTACCCCCAAATGATCAGAACAGGAGCCAAAACCCTAATTCCACCACCGCAACTTTCTGTATCCATGGGATCCCATCTTGGGGCCTGTTCCGGAGCTCCGCCGAAAGAGGGCCGTCATCACGAGGGCTTCTACATCATCCTAGCCCCTCCGATGAAGTGTGAGTAGTTTACCTCAGACCTTCGGGTCCATAGTTAGTAGCTAGATGGCTTCTTCTCTCTCTTTGAATCTCAATACAAAGTTCTCCCCCTCTCTTGTGGAGATCTATTCGATGTAATCTTCTTTTTGCGGTGTGTTTGTTGAGACCGATGAATTGTGGGTTTATGATCAAGTCTATCTATAATAATATTTGAATCTTCTCTGAATTCTTTTATGCATGATTGGTTATCTTTGCAAGTCTCTTCGAATTATCCGTTTGGTTTGGCCAACTAGATTGGTAGTTCTTGCCATGGGAGAAGTGCTTAGCTTTGGGTTCGATCTTGCGGTGTCCTTACCTTGTGACAGAAGGGGCAGCAAGGCACGTATTGTATCGTTGCCATCGAGGATAACAAGATGGGGTTTATTTCATATTGCATGAATTTATCTCTCTACATCATGTCATCTTGCTTAAGGCGTTACTCTGTTTTTAACTTAATACTCTAGATGCATGCTGGATAGTGGTCGATGAGTGGAGTAATAGTAGTAGATGCAGAATCGTTTCAATCTACTTGTCACGGACGTGATGCCTATATACCTGATCATGCCTAGATATTCTCATAATTATGCACAATTCTATCAATTGCTCAACAGTAATTTGTTCACCCACCGTAGAATACTTATGCTCTTGAGAGAAGCCACTAGTGAAACCTATGGCCCCCGGGTCTATTCTCATCATATCAATCTCCATCACTTTATATTATTTTGCTATTTACTTTGCTTTTACTTTTTACTTTGCATCCTTATATCAAAAATACCAAAAATATTCTATCTATCAGATCTCACTCTCGTAAGTGACCGTGAAGGGCTTGACAACCCCTAATCGCGTTGGTTGCGAGTAGCTATCGCTTTGTGCAGGTACGAGGGACTTAAGCATGGGCTCCTACTGGATTGATACCTTTGTTCTCAGAAACTGAGGGAAATACTTACGCTACTCTGCTGCATCATCCCTTCCTCTTCGGGGAAAACCAACGCAAGCTCAAGACGTAGCAACCCACTGGTCATGATCAATATGATAAGTTGTGAGTAGTTCTGTTAGTTCTTGAGGACACGAGAGAAGTATTGTTACTAATAATTATGTGAAGTTGATGTCTATTCAATGTTTTAATATTATGTTATGTTGTTCTTCCTCTAGTAGTGTTATGTGAACGTTGACTACATGACACTTCACCATATTTGGGCCTTGGGGAAGGCATTGTGGAATTAGTTTGAGGATGATCGGTTGCAGGAGTGATAGAAACCTATACCCTAATTTGTGAATTATTCCGTAAGGTTTTCTTTGGAGCCAACTGTTTAATGACATAGTTAGATTTATCTCAATTACTTCTCTTGTAGTTGTAGATGCTTGCACGGAGAGTACAATCATAAGTAGGTATTTGTTCAAGTTAGGACATTATACCTTAGCTCAGGTCCACGTACATAACACTTATCAAGGCAAGGAACGTAAGACGATGCACTACAAAAAAGACACATCTATGACATTATGGCCCGAACGAAAACTTTTTCTGTCATGGTTATGACACTTCTATGATGATAATTGTGACAAAACACGTACCATCATAGATGTGGTGGGCTCCTACTTATATGACAAAAAATCATGACAGAAAATGCGCTTTTCATCCTGGGTGGGCTGGAGATGGACCTACATGATATTCTTTGGGCCGTCCATGACAGAAAAAATCATGGTAGAAGCAAGGGCGAGGAAAATTTCGAGGAGTTCCCGATTACGGTGGGTGGCCGAGGCTGAGCGATGCACCGTGGTTTGCACATTTCTCTCGTATGTACGTGCATGTGTGCGAGGCATGGCTCTATCTAAACCCGAGGGAGGCCTTCTCTTACTGAACCCGAGCGATTGCACTAGCTACGCGTTACTGAACCCGAGCGATTGATCCCATCGCTGCTGACTGGATTCAAGCGATTCCTTCGCTGCTGCTGCTGCTGCTAACTGAACCCATGCGAGGGATCGTTGGCGCTGCTTACTGAAGTTGATCGAGCCACTGTGCGAGACGTGGACAACCGGTGTTGGGTTGCCTCTCGATGAACAGTAACCATTGCTACCGTGCACGTGATACGTAGAATGATTCGAGACGTGGTGAGTCGAGCCGATTGATTGGCTGTGAATGAATAGTTCCTGCTGAGGGTTGGATGAATAGGACCATGTGGTTGCCATTGGATGAACAGGACCCAAAGGAGGCCGCCACACCCCAGCTAGTTGGGGGTGCTGAAGGAAATACGCCCTAGAGGCAATACTAAAGTTGTTATTTATATTTCCTAATATCATGATAAATGTTTATTATTCATGCTAGAATTGTATTAACCAGAAACTTAGTACATGTGTGAATACATAGATAAATAGAGTGTCACTAGTATGCCTCTACTTGACTAGCTCGTTAATCAAAGATGGTTAAGTTTCCTAGCCATAGACATGAGTTCTCATTTGATGAATGGGATCACATCATTAGAGAATGATGTGATTGACTTGAACCATCCGTTAGCTTAGCACTATGATCGTTTAGTTTATTGCTATTGCTTTCTCCATAACTTATACATGTTCCTATGACTATGAGATTATGCAACTCCCGAATACCGGAGGAACACTTAGTGTGTAATCAAACGTCACAACGTAACTGGGTGATTATAAAGATGCTCTACAGGTGTCTCCGATGGTGTTTGTTGAGTTGGCATAGATCGAGATTAGGATTTGTCACTCCGGTCGTCGGAGAGGTATCTCTCGGCCCTCTCGGTAATGCACATCACTATAAGCCTTGCAAGCAATGTGACTAATGAGTTAGTTGCGGGATGGTGCATTACGGAACGAGTAAAGAGACTTGCCGGTAACGATATTGAACTAGGTATTGAGATACCGACGGTCGAATCTCGGGCAAGTAACATACCGATGACAAAGGGAACAACGTATGTTGTTATGCGGTTTGACCGATAAAGATCTTCGTAGAATATGTAGGAACTAATATGAGCATCCAGGTTCTGCTATTGGTTAGTGACCGGAAGTGAGTATCAGTCATGTCTACATAGTTGTCGAACCCTTAGGGTCCGCACGCTTAACGTTCGATGACGATCGATATTATGTGTTTATGTGTTTTGATGTACCGAAGGTAGTTCGGAGTCCCGGATGTGATCACAGACATGACGAGGAGTCTCGAAATGGTCGAGACATAAAGATCGATATATTGGAATGCTATGTTTTGACATCAGAATGGTTCCGGATGAGTTCGGGCATTTACCAGAGTACCGGGGGGGTTACCAGAACCCCCCCGGGGAGTTAATGGGCCTTATTGGGCCTTAGTGGGAGAGAGGAGGAGCGGTGTAACGCCCCGAGACCGTTGCGCCAGGTGTCTTCTAGTTATTCGCTATTGTTGCCTTGCCTTTTGCTTGTGTGTTGCATCTTGCCATGTCATCATCCGCATTGCATCATCATGTTTTCGAAGCTTGCATTCGTCCGGGTCTCCCAGTTCCTTCCGTTGTCCGTTCTGAGCCCAGACACACTTGCACGCGCCCGCGGCACGTCCGAAATATTATTTTATAAGTTGCCGGAAAATATTCTTGGAATGGGTTGAAAGTTGGCATGCGGTCTTATTTTAGTGTAGGTAGGCCGCCTTCCAAGTTTCATCATGTTCGGAGTCCGATTGACGCCCCAACGGATAATTATAGCGGCAATATAGCCGGTCTAACGTCGGACGTTTTCGGTCTCCCAAAACTGCTGCCGGGCCCTCTCTCTCTCTTCTCTCCCCTCAGCCTCGCCACAGCCCACCTAGTCCATCCACCTACCCCTCTTCGCGTCCGGAGCCGTCTGATGCGATCGCTCGGTCCGAAAACCCTCTCTCCACAGTGTCGAACCCCTCACGCGCGTCCGGAAGTTGTCCCGAACCCGACCTGGGGAGTCGTCACCGTTGGGTCCGGATCATCCCCAAACATCCCTAAAATGTCTTCGATTCTTTGTTTGGACGCCCTAGCCTTTTTTTTATCCTGGTCCGTCCGATTAAAATCGAAGGGACCAAATGCCCCTATCACAAATCCACTTGTTTTATATAAGACCGCCACCTACCGAATCAACCTAACCCTAAAATCTAGGAGCCTTGTCCCTCCGCCGCTGCCTACATACCTTTCTCTCTCTCGGGATCCACCATCGCCTCCATTTCCGTGCCCGACGAATCCCGCGGCCTCCTCTCCCCTCGAGCCCGAGGCCAGGCTTCCTCTGCTCAATCCACCTTCTGGAGCACTCCCGAGCTCAGCTGCGTTCAGGCCCGAACCCCTCGCCGTCCTCGCGACCAGCCACGTCACCGGCGACCTCCTCCAGCAGGCCCGTACCACCCCTCTCTTCCGTGCCTCCCATTCCATCTTCCCGTTCTTCTCTCTCTCACCTCCCCTCTCTGACCCGTCGCAGGTTCTCCATGGGCACCCGATGGAACACTGCTGCAGGGAACCTCGTCGAAAACCACCAGATCCGGCGGGCCTCCGCTGCTCTTGACCATTCCTGCCGGATTCCGCCGGCTGGGCTCCATCCCCGACCACCGGTGTCGTCGCCGGCCTCACCTGCTGCGGCCGTTTGTTTTCCCCTGTCGATCGAACGACCCGAGCCCATGCCAAGTTCCAGCGCTGCTTCTTCTGCATCGAGCTGCAGGTTGACATCGCCGCCATGGAACCGCAACTCCGCCGTCTGCCCGCTCTTCGCCGGAGTGCCCTGCTGGGCCTCTTCCGCCGCTGCTGCACCGCGTCGGCGACCAGCCGCTTCTCGCGCCTGCCGGCCCTGCCGCAAGCCGTCCCGTGTCTTGCCTCCTCTCCAGCCACGCGCCAAGGCCCAACTCCTCTTCACCCAGATCCGCCGCCTTGCTCCGTTCATCGCCGTTTGCCGCTAGGACCTGCACCGCCGGAGTCGTCCTCCTCGCCTGAAACCACGACAGCACCAAGTTCCTGCGCCTGCGGCCCCTGCCTCGACTGCCTCCTATTCGTCGGGAGATGACGAACGCCGCGAGCATTAACTGCGTCCACCTCCTCGCTAGGCCCAGCACGCTCCACCTTGCCCCTGTCAGCCCAAGATGCAAGCCGGCCTGTTGGCCCAATGTGAGATTCCGCCCAGCCCTTGGACCGTGCATTGCTGGGCCAGCTAGATACGGCCTGTTATGTTTTTTTCCTGTCCAGCGATTTTAGTAATTATCCAGATGCTGCATGTTTTGCAGAAAAGCCCCTAAACTTCATGCATTTAATAACTTCACAACCGTGCATCGGATTAAAACAAACTTTATATGTAAAATGTCTAGAATCTTGTCTAGTTTAATAATTTTCCACTTTCATGCATGTTTAAAATGTTTAAACTTGCTGTTTGTTTAATTTTGCTTAATTGCCATGCTAAAATGCTTTATTTCATAACTTAATAACCGTAGCTCCAAACCTAACAAACTTTATATGTAAATGGGGTAGAAAAATGCCTAGTTTAACATGGTGGCTTTACTTTGCATGTTTAACAACTCTAAAATATGGTTTAGGGAAGAACAGTACCAAAACCTAAAATATGCACATGAGGAGTTTCCGGACTTGTTGTTTGTTGTTACGGCCTCATTTAAACTTGCCTAGATAGGTAGTTTTCATTTGCTTCACCTCTTGCCATGTTAATCGGCATTTAATATTGTTGGGTACATAAACGATATCGAACTAAATAACTTGAATGTGGTGTTCCGTCAATATGCAACTCGTGGCATATTGAGCTCCACTTAATTTGTAGTATTGTTTGTGCACTTTGCCATGCCTTGCCTCATTAAACCTGACATGCATCATACTTGGTTGTGCATCATGCCATGTTTATGTGATGGTTGTTTACTATGTTGTTTGCTTCTTTCCGGTGTTGCTTCTTCGGGTTAGTTCCGATAACATCGCGTTTGTGAGGATCCATTCGACTACGTCCGTTTGTCTTCTTCATGGACTCGTTCTTCTTCCTTGCGGGATTTCAGGCACGATGACCATACCCTCGAAATCACTTCTATCTTTGCTTGCTAGTTGCTCGCTCTTTTGCTATGCTGCGATACCTACCACTTGCTATATCATGCCTCCCATATTGCCATGTCAAACCTCTAACCCACCTTGTCCTAGCAAACTGTTGTTTGGCTATGTTTCCGCTTTGCTCAGCCCCTCTTATAGTGTTGTTAGTTGCAGGTGAAGATTGGAGTTTGTTCCATGTTGGAACATGGTTATTGTTGGGATATCACAATATCTCTTATTTTAATTAATGCATCTATACACTTGGTAAAGGGTGGAAGGCTCGGCCTTAAGCCTGGTGTTTTGTTCCACTCTTACCGCCCTAATTTCCGTCATACCGGTGTTATGTTCCTTGATTTTGCGTTCCTTACCCGGTTGGGTTATAATGGGAACCCCTTGACAGTTCGCCTTGAATAAAACTCCTCCAGCAAGGCCCAACCTTGGTTTTACCATTTGCTACCTAAGCCTTTTTCCCTTGGGTTCTGCAGACTCAAGGGTCATCTTTATGTAAACCCCCGGGACAGTGCTCCTCTGAGTGTTGGTCTAAACTAGAGCACCGTGCAGGGCCATCCCTTGGCAACTTGGGTTACGTCGGCTCCTGTACGCTTAGCTTATCCGGTGTGCCCTGAGAACGAGATATGTGCAGCTCCTATCGGGATTTGTCGGCACAGCGGGTGGTCTTGCTGGTCTTGTTTTACCATTGTCAAAATGTCTTGTAACCGGGATTCTGAGTCTGATCGGGTCGTCCTAGGAGAAGGAATATCCTTCGTTGACCGTGAGAGCTTGTGCTGGGCTAAGTTGGGACACCCCTGCAGGGTTTTGAACTTTCGAAAGCCGTGCCCGCGGTTATGGGCAGATGAGAATTTGTTAATGTCCGGTTGTAGAGAACTTGACACTTAACTTAATTAAAATGCATCAACCGCGTGTGTAGCCGTGATGGTCTCTTTCCGGTGGAGTCCGGGAAGTGAACACGGTTCTTGTGTTATGCTTGAACGTAAGTAGTTTCAGGATCACTTCTTGATCACTTCTAGTTCACGACCAAGCCTTGCTTTCTCTTCTCGCTCTCATTTGCGTAAGTTAGCCACCATATATGCTAGTGCTTGCTGCAGCTCCACCTCACATACCTTTTCCTACCCATAAGATTAAATAGTCTTGATCGCGAGGGTGTGAGATTGTGAGTCCCCGTGACTCACAGTTTACTTCCAAAACCATTTGCAGGTGCCGTTGATACCAGTGCAGGTGACGCAACCAAGCTCAGGGAGGAGCTCGATGAAGGTCGTGTTCGTTGTGTTGTATTGTTTCCAGTTGATCAGTAGTGGAGCCCAGTCGGGGCGATCGGGGATCTTTCGCATTAGGGGTGGTCTTCTTTTAGTTTGGTTCCGTAGTCGGACCTTGATTGTATTTGGATGATGTAATGCTATATTTATGTATTGTGTGAAGTGGCGATTGTAAGCCAACTCTGTACCTCTTTCTTATTCAGTACATGGGATGTGTAAAGATTACCCCTCTTGTGACATGCGTACAATGCGGTTATGCCTCTAAGTCGTGCTCCGGCACGTGGGAGATATAGACGCATCGTGGGTGTCACAAGTTGGTAATCAGAGCCTTCCCCGACTTAGGAGCCCCCTGCTTGATCGAATCGCTGGCGTTGTTGAGTCTAGAAAAATGTTTTGAGTCTTATAGGATTATATATATCGGAGAGTAGGATTCTTTTTACTCCTCAGTCCCTTCGTCGCTCTGGTGAGGCCTCCTGACGTAGAGTTTTGACTCTTCTCTTCTCAAAATTTCACTAATTTTTTTTAGGATCACACGGGAACTTGGAATCGTTCCGATGGTTTTTGTGACGAGAAAATTGTTCTTGGTGCCTCCTGACATTTAGGGGTTGTGGCAATGTCCCGGGGAGTTGAGCTCCGAGGTGTTGTCGTCACAATTTTATCGTTACAGTTCTGGAATACCTGAGTTTCGCCGACATCGAAAATCTCTTTTATGCAGTTGTTGGTGAGATAACCCTCGACGCCACCCTGTACTGGGGCGGGAGTTCGGGAGTATTGCCATAACTTGTATAACGGATGCTTTTTGAAGGTTGAGGTAAATGATTTCCGAAGGTTTCTTGGTTATGTGTTGAAGGATGGATACAGTTGGATGTAGGATTTGCTAGTTTTGGGTGAGATATTATGCTTCCCCTGTATCCCTAACACCTGATTGCATAACCAGAAAGTTTCGGGAGTTTATAAGTGGGAATTCAAGTATATCGTAGGATATCTTTCCGACAGATGTATGATATGAAATTGGGGTTCGACGTCTAGTGGTCCGCCTATCCACGGTTGGTTTTACAGTGGTCTCGTTGTGTCTTAAAGAGTACTTGGCTATGCTAACTCGGGGACGCTTCGTATGTCATGTGCACTACCTTGTACATGATGGTGCTGTACGATCGAGCCTGTGTGGGCCCCACCATGAAAACTTCGGACGAAATCTCTATCATATGATTGTTCCGGCTTATTTTGCAAGCCAATCCTTTGTTTTGTTTTCAGTTGTGGTATTCGAGTTGCTTCAATGTCAAGTGTTGATTCCATACCTTTCCTAAGCGGTGTTCTCATATTTCTATGTGAATACTACTCCTTCTTGATCATCGAGATTGTTTTCTCAATCCTTTTTCAACCGGCGTGTTTTCTCTTCAAGTGGATCCGATCATTTCAACATCAGCAAGATCAATTATCATTTCTTCTCAACGGTGTTTGTTTCATCCGTCCCAAGTTGCCTTTGTTTTCCCACCCTCCCACCCTTTTTCTTCGAGGACTCAGATTTCTAAATCAACTATCCATTTTATTCATGTGAAACCTCTTCATCCTTTTCTTTCAAGTTTCGATCCGGTGATTTATCGTGCAGTTGCTAAGGAAGCTTCAAGTTCATCATTATTCATTCTCTTTCTTCTTCGGTTGATTCAAGTCAAGCCTTGTCGATCATATATTTTCCTCGTTCCAAATGTTTTCTCTTGCCAGTGCACCTCTTAATCATTCACCTCTCGCTATTCATTTGTTCCGGAGTGCTGAAGATATCTCAGAAGATTCAAGTTTTCCATTCTCAATTCGTTCAAGTTCTTTTGAGGATGTTATCTCATTCAAGCCATTTAAATCAACCGGTGCATTATCTCTTCCTAAGCAATCATTTCAACGGTGTTTTCTTTTGAGTGGGTCCTAACCGACAGGTCTTTTTCCAGGATCTTACCTGACTCTTCTTATTTTCCCGGAGTTATTCTCAATTCTTTTTCGAAGTTTGACGTAAGAATGATTCACCATCAGTCAGATGGTTTCTCCAAGATCTTTCAAATTCTTTTCATTGTTGGTTCAACCTTTCTATTTTTTCATTCCGGAGTGCCTCACCAATTCTTGGTGGTGCTTCTCATCGTCATTATCAACATTTGAAGACCGAAGAAGAGTTTCTCTACAATCATATCCGTTCTCTTGAAGATTCTTGGTTTAGCTTGATGCCTTCCTCTCATAATTGTTTTCGATTGTGAGAATTCTTTTCACCTTTCCGGAGCAATCCATGAGTCTTTTCAGTTCGATTGTCTGAAGACCATCCTGTTGGGTTATTCATTCTCAGCTTTCATCTCTCGTTCTCCAAATTTGACCGGTGCTTCGCTCAAGTATTCTCCAATCAGTTCTTGATCTCTTCGTTCTCTTGTATCTAAACTCTCACATGTATTTTCGTTCATTTGCTAATTCTTACCGGTGATTCATCCCTTTACTTTGTTCATTTCCAATTCTTACGATGGTTCATTCAAGATTCCTTTTCTCTTGGTTATCATATCAATTCATTCGTTGTTTCAATCTTACCGGCGGACCGTTGAAGTATTTTCTCAAGTTTGCGCTATATCTATCTTAATCCTTTTCTACGAGAATAAGTAGTATGTCAAATAAGCATAATGTAATTCTTATTATTGTTCCATCCAAGTGATTAATTTCTTATCCCGGAGGTTCATCAAAATTCTTGATTTCATTTGTTTCATCTTTCTTTTCCGGAGTTCCAAGCTTTTCCGCATTATCTCGTTGCGAAGCTCCTTCTAAATCATCGCAAGGCTTCACCTTGTGTTTTCAATTTCTCCTTCCTTTCGTTTGATCATCCGTTTGTTACCGGAGTTCTTCATGGAGGCTCTACATGATGGCTCATCAAGGATTTAATTCCTTCTTGAAGCATTCATCGAGATTCTTTTCAGAGGAGCTCAAGTATTCTTCATCTTGCATTCCAAAATGCAATTCTTTCTACCTTATCATCTGAGGTGGTGTTATGTCATTGTTGATAATTTCCCTTCATGTTTCATGATTCACATGTTTTCAAGAGTGACATATCTAAATCCATCATTTTCTCTTCGCTCAAGACATCTTTTCAACCAATCAACCTATTCATTGGATTTATCTTGGGTTATATTTCACCTAAAGCTTTCCCTAAGGATTTTGCTATTTATGGTGCTTATAAACGACCCTAGTTCTTCATTTATCCTCCCGGTGAAATAAGTTTATCGTCTTCTTGTTGATATCAATCCAATCTATTGTTTCGGTTAGTGGCAGAATTTCACCTCATAGTTTTGAGATGTTTTTCCATAAGCCCACAACAACCTTATTCTTTTGTTGTTTAATTTTCAACAACTCCATTCAATTGTTCTTTCTAAGTACGCTTTCAAATTCATTCGACGTAGAAGATGTTGTTTTCTTCTTTGTTACTTCCAGTCCATTCTATCTTTTGTTTCGGAGGCATTGTGATGTTGCTCTCTTCAACCCATCATCTTGTTTGTCAAGATCTTTGTTCAATTCCTTCCATTTACAGTCAAAGTGCTGTCCAAATTATATCAGTCTTATTCCTTCTCTATCTTGTTTTAACCGGAGTGTTGTGTCTATCATTCCTCTTCTAACCGGAGTCTCATCCAAGTGCTTTCATACTGCAAAGCTCATATTCTTTACCTTCCATTTCCAAGCGGAGTGTTGCCGTAATTGATCTTTATCATTCCTTGTACATCTCGTGTCAACCGAGGTGCTTGCATGTACTTCTTGTCCATTGCAACCCTTTTCTCATGTCTTCCAGCCTACAGGGTTCTCGTGATGTTCCTTGTTCCTATTTTCTAATGGAGTGTTTTCGACTTTGTTCATCTTCGTTGTATTCTTTCTTTTAAATTGTTTAACCTCTCAAGGTTCATTAGTTTCACTCTTTTGTCAAAAAGCAACTTCGTTTTACCTCTTCTTTTCCTCTCCCGCTTCTCTCCGGTGCCATCCTAGATCTCGGGACGAGATCCTCTCGTAGTGGTGGAGTGTTGTAACGCCCCGAGACTGTTGCGCCAGGTGTCTTCTAGTTATTCTCTGTTGTTGCCTTGCCTTTCGCTTGTGTGTTGCATCTTGCCATGTCATCATCCGCATTGCATCATCATATTTTCGAAGCTTGCATTCGTCCGGGTCTCCCAGTTCCTTCTGTTGTCCGTTCTGAGCCCAAACACACTTGCACCCGCCCGTGCCACGTCCGAAATATTATTTTATAAGTGGCCGGAAAATGTTCTCATAATGGCTTGAAAGTTGGCGTGCGGTCTTATTTTAGTGTAGGTAGGCCGCCTGCCAAGTTTCATCGCGTTCGGAGTCCGGTTGACGCCCCAACGGATAATTATAGCGGCAATATAGCCGGTATAACGTCGGACGTTTTCGGTCTCCGAAAACTGCTGCCGGGCCCACTCTCTCTCTTCTCTCCTCTCAGCCTCGCCACAGCCCACCTAGTCCATCCACCTACCCCTCTTCGTGTCCGGAGCCGTCCGATGCGATCGCTCGGTCCGAAAACCCTCTCTCCACAGTGCATCGAACCCCTCACGTGCGTCCGGAAGTTGTCCCGAACCCGACTCGGGGAGTCATCACCGTTGGGTCCGGATCATCCCCAAACATCCCTAAAATGTCTTCGATTCTTTGTTTGGATGCCCTAGCCTTTTTTTATCCGGGTCCGTCCGATTAAAATCGAAGGGACCAAATACCCCTATCACAAATCCACTTGTTTTATATAAGACCACCACCTATCGAATCAACCTAACCCTAAAATCTAGGAGCCTTGTCCCTCCGCCGCCGCCTACATACCTTTCTCTCTCTCGGGATCCACCATCGCCTCCATTTCCGTGCCCGACTAATCCCGCGGCCTCCTCTCCCCTCGAGCCCGAGGCCATGCTTCCTCTGCTCGATCCACCTTCTGGAGTGCTTCCGAGCTCAGCTGCGTTCAGGCCCGAACCCCTCGCCGTCCTCGCGACCAGCCGCGTCACCGGCGACCTCCTCCAGCAGGCCCGTACCACCCCTCTCTTCCCTGCCTCCCATTCCATCTTCCCGTTCTTCTCTTTCTCACCTCCCCTCTCTAACCCATCGCAGGTTTGCCATGGGCGCCTGATGGAGCACTGCTGCAGGGAACCTTGTCGAAAACCACCAGATCCGACGGGCCTCCGCTGCCCTTGACCGTTCCTGCCCGATTCCGCCGGCTGGGCCCCATCCCCGACCACCGGTGCCGTCGCCGGCCTCACCTGCTGCTGCCGTTTGTTTTCCCCTGTCGATCGAACGACCTGACCCCACGCCAAGTTCCAGCACTGCTTCTTCTGCATCGAGCTGCAGGTCGACAATGCCGCCATGGAACCGCAACTCTGCCGTCTGCCCGCTCTTCGCCGGAGTGCCTTGCTGCGCCTCTTCCACCGCTGCTGCACCGCGTCGGCGACTAGCCGCTTCTCGCGCGTGCCGGCCCTGCAGCAAGCTGTCCCATGTCTTGCCTCCTCTCCAGCCGCGCGCCAAGGCCCAGCTCCTCTTCGCCCAGATCCGCCGCCCTGCCCCGTTCATCGCCGTTTGCCGCTAGGACCTGCGCCGCCGGAGTCGTCCTCCTTGCCTGCAACCACGATAGTACCAAGTTCCTGCGCCCGCGGCCCCTGCCTCGACTGCCTCCTGTTCGTCGGGAGATGACGAACGCCTCGAACGTTTACTGCATCCACCTCCTCGCTAGGCCCAGCACGCTCCACCTTGCCCCTGTCAGCCCAAGATGCAAGCCGGCATGTTGGCCCAATGTGAGATTCCGCCTGGCCCTTGGACCGTGCATTGTTGGGCCAGCTAGATACGGCCCGTTATGTTTTTTTCCTGTCCAGCGATTTTAGTAATTATCCAGATGCTGCCTGTTTTGCAGAAAAGCCCCTAAACTTCATGCATTTAATAACTTCACAACCGTGCATCGGATTAAAACAAACTTTATATGTAAAATGTCTAGAATTTTTTCTAGTTTAATTTTCCACTTTCATGCATGTTTAAAATGTTTAAACTTGCTATTTTTTAATTTTGCTTAATTGCCATGCTAAAATGCTTTATTTCATAATTAAATAACCGTAGCTCCAAACCTAACAAACTTTATATGTAAATGGGGTAGAAAAATGCCTAGTTTAACATGGTGGCTTTACTTTGCATGTTTAACAACTCTAAAATATGGTTTAGGGCCGAACAGTACCAAAACCTAAAATATGCACATGAGGAGTTTCCGGACTTGTTGTTTGTTGTTCCGGCCTCATTTAAACTTGCCTAGATAGGTAGTTTTCATTTGCTTCACCTCTTGCCATGTTAATCGACATATAATATTGTTGGGTACATAAACAAGATCGAAATAAATTGAGCTCCACTTAATTTGTAGTATTGTTTGTGCACTTTGCCATGCCTTGCCTCATTAAACCGGACATGCATCATACTTGGTTGTGCATCATGCCATGTTTATGTGATGGTTGTTTACTATGTTGTTTGCTTCTTTCCGGTGTTGCTTCTTCGGGTTAGTTCCGATAACGTCGCGTTTGTGAGGATCCATTCGACTACGTCCGTGTGTCTTCTTCATGGACTCGTCCTTCTTCCTTGCGGGATTTCAGGCACGATGACCATACCCTCGAAATCACTTCTATCTTTGCTTGCTAGTTGCTCGCTCTTTTGCTATGCTGCGATACCTACCACTTGCTATATCATGCCTCCCATATTGCCATGTCAAACCTCTAACCCACCTTGTCCTAGCAAACCGTTGTTTGGCTATGTTTCCGCTTTGCTCAGCCCCTCTTATAGCGTTGTTAGTTGCAGGTGAAGATTGGAGTTTGTTCCATGTTGGAACATGGTTATTGTTGGGATATCACAATATCTCTTATTTTAATTAATGCATCTATACACTTGGTAAAGGGTGGAAGGCTCGGCCTTATGCCTGATGTTTTGTTCCACTCTTGCCGCCCTAGTTTCCGTCATACCGGTGTTATGTTCCTTGATTTTGCGTTCCTTACCCGGTTGGGTTATAATGGGAACCCCTTGACAGTTCGCCTTGAATAAAACTCCTCCAGCAAGGCCCAACCTTGGTTTTACCATTTGCTACCTAAGCCTTTTTCCCTTGGGTTCTGCAGACTCAAGGGTCATCTTTATGTAAACCCCCGGGATAGTGCTCCTCTGAGTGTTGGTCCAAACTAGAGCACCGTGCAGGGCCATCCCTTGGCAACTTGGGTTACGTCGGCTCCTGTACGCTTAGCTTATCTGGTGTGCCCTGAGAACGAGATATGTGCAGCTCCTATCGGGATTTGTCGGCACGGTGGGTGGTCTTGCTGGTCTTGTTTTACCATTGTCGAAATGTCTTGTAACCGGGATTTCGAGTCTGACCGGGTCATCCTTGGAGAAGGAATGTCCTTTGTTGACAGTGAGAGCTTGTGATGGGATAAGTTGGGACACCCCTGTAGGGTTTTGAACTTTCGAAAGCCGTGCCCATGGTTATGGGCAGATGGGAATTTGTTAATGTCCGGTTGTAGAGAACTTGACACTTAACTTAGTTAAAATGCATCAACCGCGTGTGTAGCCATGATGGTCTCTTTCCGGCGGAGTCCGGGAAGTGAACACGGTTCTTGTGTTATGCTTGAACGTAAGTAGTTTCAGGATCACTTCTTGATCACTTCTAGTTCACGACCGAGCCATGCTTTCTCTTCTCGCTCTCATGTGCATAAGTTAGCCACCATATATGCTAGTGCTTGCTGCAGCTCCACCTCACATACCTTTTCCTACCCATAAGCTTAAATAGTGTTGATCGCGAGGGTGTGAGATTGCTGAGTCCCCATGACTCACAGTTTACTTCCAAAACCAGTTGCAGGTGCCGTTGATACCAGTGCAGGTGACGCAACCGAGCTCAGGGAGGATCTCGATGAAGATCGTGTTCGTTGCGTTGTATTGTTTCCAGTTGATCAGTAGTGGAGCCCAGTTGGGACGATCGGGGATCTTTCACATTAGGGGTGGTCTTCTTTTATTTTGGTTCCGTAGTCGGACCTTGATTGTATCCGGATGATGTAATGCTATATTTATGTATTGTGTGAAGTGGTGATTGTAAGCCAACTCTGTACCTCTTTCTTATTCAGTACATGGGATGTGTAAAGATTACCCCTCTTGCAACATGCCTACAATGCGGTTATGCCTCTAAGTCATGCTCCGACACGTGGGAGATATAGCCGGATCGTGGGTGTCACAGGCGGCCAGGTGGAGGGCGTGTCCCCCCAAGCCCAATCCGAATTGGGTGGGGGGCCGGCCCCCCTTTCCTTCCCTCTATCTCCCTCTTCCCTCTTCCCTCTTCATTCTTCTCCTACTCCAACTAGGGAAGGGGGGGAACCTACTCCTATTGGGAGTAGGACTCCCCCTTGGGAGCGCCATAGAGAGGGCCGGCCCTCCCCTCCTCCCCTCCTTTATATATGGGGGAGGGGGCACCCCATAGACACACAAGTTGATAGTTGTCTTAGCCGTGTGCGGTGCCCCCTTCCATAGATTTCCACCTCAGTCATATCATTGTAGTGCTTAGGCGAAGCCCTGTGTCGGTAACTTTATCATCACCGTCATCACGTTGTCGTGCTGATGAAACTCTCCCTCGGCCTCAGCTGGATCAAGAGTACGAGGGACGTCACCAAGCGGAACATCTATAGATTGCAGAGGTGCGTGCGTTCGGTACTTGATCGGTTGGATTGGGAAGACGTTCGACTACATCAACCGCATTACTTAACGCTTCCGCTTTTGGTCTACGATAGTACGTGGACACACTCTCCCCTCTTGTTGCTATGCATCACCTAGATGGATCTTGCGTGTGCGTAGGCAATTTTTTTGAAATATTGCGTTCCCCAACAGTGGCATCCGAGCCAGGTCTATGCGTAGATGTTATATGCACGAGTAGAACACAAAGGAGTTGTGGGGCGGCTCAGACCTACATTACGTGTACGCTTACGCGAGACTGGTTCTATCGACATGCTTCGCACACAGGTGGCTAGTGGGTGTCTGTTTTTCCAACTTTAGTTGAATCGGTTTCAATGAACATGGTTCTTGCTGAAGATAAAAAAGCAATCACTATACTACGTTGTGGTTTTGATGCGTAGGTAAAAACAGTTCTTGTTAGAAGCCCGTAGCAGCCACGTAAAGCTTGCAACAAGAAAGTAGAGGACGTCTAACTTGTTTTTGCAAGGCATGTTGTGATGTGATATGGTCAAGACGTGATTATATAAAATGTGTATGAGATGATCATGTTTTGTAACACAGTTATCGGCAACTGGCAGGAGCCATATGGTTGTCGCTTTATTGTATGAAATGCAATCGCCATGTAATTGCTTTACTTTATCACTAAGCGGCAGCGATAGTCGTGGAAGCAATAGTTGGCGAGACGACAATGATGCTTTGATGGAGATCAAGGTGTCAAGCCGGTGAAGATGGTGATCATGACGGTGCTTTGGAGATGCAGATCAAAAGGCACAAGATGATGATGGCCATATCATATCACTTATTTGATTGCATGTGATGTTTATCCTTTATGCATCTTATTTTGCTTAGTACGACAATAGCATTATAAGTTGATCTCTCACTAAATTTCAAGGTACAAGTGTTCTCCCTGAGTATGCACCGTTGCTATAGTTCGTCGTGCCGAGACACCACGTGATGATCATGTGTGATAAGCTCTACGTTCACATACAACGGGTGCAAGCCAATTTTGCACAAGCAGAATACTTGGGTTAAACTTGACGAGCCTAGCATATGCATATATGGCCTGGGAACACTGAGACCGAAAGGTTGAGCGTGAAACATATAGTAGATATGATCAACATAGTGATGTTCACCATTGAAAACTACTCCAACTCACGTGATGATCGGACATGGTTTAATTGATATGGATCACGTGATCACTTAGATGATTAGAGGGATGTCTATCTAAGTGGGAGTTCTTAAGTAATATGATTAAATTGAACTTCAATTTATCATGAACTTAGTACCTGATAGTATTTTGCATGTCTATGTTGTTGTAGATAAATGGCCCATGCTGTTGTTCCGTTGAATTTTAATGCATTCCTAGAGAAAGCTAAGTTGAAAGATGATGGTAGCAATTACACGGACTGGGTCCGTAACTTGAGGATTATTCTCATTGCTGCACAGAAGAATTACGTCCTGGAAGCTCCGCTAGGTGCCAAACCCGCTGCAGGAGCAATGCCAGATGTTATGAACACCTGGCAAAGCAAAGCTGATGACTACTCGATAGTTCAATGTGCCATGCTTTACGGCTTAGAACCGGGACTTCAATGACGTGTTGAACGTCATGGAGCATATGAGATGTTCCAAGAGTTGAAGTTAATATTTCAAGCAAATGCCCAGATTGAGAGATATGAAGTCTCCAGTAAGTTCTATAGCTGCAAAATGGAGGATAATAGTTCTATCAGTGAGCATATACTCAGAATGTCTAGGTACCACAATCCCTTGACTCATCTGGGAGTTAATCTTCCAGTTGATAGTGTCATTGATAGAGTTCTTCAATCACTGCCACCAAACTACAAGAGCTTCATGATGAACTATAATATGCAAGGGATGGATAAGACGATTCCCGAGCTCTTCGCAATGCTAAAAGCTGCGGAGGTAGAAATCAAGAAGGAGCATCAAGTGTTGATGGTCAACAAGACCACCAGTTTCAAGAAAAAGGGTAAAGGGAAGAAAGGTAACTTCAAAAAGAACGGCAAGCAAGTTGTTGCTCAAGTGAAGAAGCCAAAGTTTGGACCTAAGCTTGAGACCGAGTGCTTCTACTGCAAAGGGACCGGTTACTGGAAGCGAAACTGCCCCAAGTATTTGGCGGAGAAGAAGGATGGCAAAGTGAAAGGTATATTTGATATACATGTTATTGATGTTTACCTTACTAATGCTCGCAGTAGCGCCTGGGTATTTGATACTGGTTCTGTTGCTAATATTTGCAACTCGAAACAAGGGCTACGGGTTAAGCGAAGATTGGCTATGGACGAGGTGACGATGCACGTGGGAAATGGTTCCAAAGTCGATGTGATCACCGTCAGCACGCTACCTCTACATCTACCTTCGGGATAAGTTTTAGACCTGAATAATTGTTATTTGGTGCCAGCATTAAGCATGAACATTATATCTGGATCTTGTTTGACGTGAGACGCTTATTCATTTAAATCAGAGAATAATGGTTGTTCTATTTATATGAAAAATATCTTTTATGGTCATGCACCCTTGATGAGTGGTTTATTTTTAATAAATCTTGATAGTAGTGATACACATGTTCATAGTATTGAAGCCAAAAGATATAAGTTTAATAATGATACTGCAACTTATTTGTGGCACTGCCGTTTAGGTCATATTGGTGTAAAGCGCATGAAGAAACTCCATGCTGATGGGCTTTTGTAATCACTTGATGCTTGCGAACCATGCCTCATTGGAAAGATTACTAAGACTCCATTCTCCGGAACAATGGAACGAGCAACAGACTTATTGGAAATAATACATACTGATGTATGCGGTCCGATGAGTGTTGATGCTCGTGGTGGGTATCGTTATTTTCTGACCTTTACAAATGATTTTAGCAGATATGGGTATATCTACTTGATGAAACATAAGTCTGAAACATTTGAAAAGTTCAAAGAATTTCATAATGAAGTGGAAAATCATCGAAACAAGAAAATAAAGTTTCTACAATCTGGTTGTGGAGGAGAATATTTGAGTTACGAGTTTGGTCTTCATTTAAAACAATGCGGAATAGTTTCACAACTCACGCCACCTAGAACACCACAGCGTAATGGTGTGTCCGAACGTCGTAACCGCACTTTATTAGATATGGTGCAATCTATGATGTCTCTTACTGATTTACCGCTATCGTTTTGGGGTTATGCTTTAGAGACGGCTGCATTCATGTTCAATAGGGCACCATCGAAATCCGTTGAGACGACACCTTATGAACTATGGTTTGGCAAGAAACCCAAGTTGTCGTTTCTTAAAGTTTGGGCTGCATTGCTTATGTGAATAAGCTTCAACCTGATAAGCTCGAACCCAAATCGGAGAAATGTGTCTTCATAGGATACCCAAAAGAAACTGTTGGGTACACCTTGTATCACAGATCCGAAGGCAAGATATTCGTTGCTAAGAATGGATCCTTTCTAGAGGAGTTTCTCTTGATAGAAGTGAGTGGGAGGAAAGTATAACTTGATGAGGTAATTGTACCTACTCCCTTATTGGAAAGTAGTTCATCATAGATATCAGTTCCAGTGATTCCTACACCAGTAAGTGAGGAAGCTAATGATGATGATCATGAAACTTTTGATCAAGTTACTACCAAACCTCGTAGGGCAACCAGAGTAAGATCCGCACCAGAGTGGTATGGTAATCCTATTCTGGAGGTCATGTTACTTGACCATGACGAACCTACGAACTATGAGGAAGCGATGATGAGCCCAGATTCCGCAAAATGGCCTGAGGCCATGAAATCTAAGATGGGATCCATGTATGAGAACAAAGTGTGGACTTTGGTTGACTTGCCCGATGATCGGCAAGCAATAGAGAATAAATGGATCTTCAAGAAGAAGTCTGGCGCAGAAGGTAATATTACTATTTACAATGCTCGACTTGTTGCGAAAGGTTTTCGACAAGTTCAAGGAGTTGACTATGATGAGACCTTCTCACCTGTAGCGATGCTTAAGTCCGTCTGAATCATGTTAGCAATTGCCGCATTTCATGATTATGGAATTTGGCAAACGGATGTCAAAACTGCATTCCTTATTGGATATCTTAAAGAAGAGTTGTATATGATGCAACTGGAAGGTTTTGTCGATCCAAAAGGTGCTAACAAAGTGTGCAAGCTCCAGCGATCCATTTATGGACTGGTGCAACCCTCTCGGAGTTGGCATATACGCTTTGATAGTGTGATCAAAGCATATGGTTTTATACAAACTTTGGGAGAAGCCTGTATTTACAAGAAAGTGAGTGGGAGCTCTGTAGCATTTATGATATTATATGTGGATGACATATTGTTGATCGAAAATGATACTGAATTTATGAATAGCATAAAAGGATACTTGAATAAGAATTTTCAATGAAAGACCTCGGTGAGGCTGCTTATATATTAGGCATCAAGATCTATAGAGATAGATCAAGACGCTTAATTGGACTTTCACAAAGCACATACCTTGATAAAGTTTTGAAGAAGTTCAAAATGGATCAAGCAAACAAAGGGTTCTTGCCTGTGTTATAAGGTGTGAAGTTCAGTCAGACTCAATGCCCGACCACTGCAGAAGATAGAGAGAAAATGGAAGTCATTCCCTATGCCTCAGCCATAGGTTCTATCATGTATGCAATGCTGTGTACCAGACCTGATTTGTGCCTTGCTATTTGTTTAGCAAGGAGGTACCAAAGTATTCCAGGAGTGGATCACTGGACAGCGGTCAAGAACATCCTGAAATACCTGAAAAGGACTAAGGCTATGTTTCTCGTTTATGGAGGTGACAAAGAGCTCGTCGTAAACGGTTAAGTCGATGCAAGCTTTGACACTGATCCAAATGACTCTAAGTCACAAACCGGATACGTGTTTTTATTTAATGGTGGAGCTGTCAGTTGGTGCAGTTCCAAGCAGAGCGTCGTGGCGGGATCTACGTGTGAAGCGGAGTACATAGCTGCTTCGGAAGCAGCAAATGAAGGAGTTCATATCCGATCTAGGTGTCATACCTAGTGCATCTGGTCCAATGAAAATCTTTTGTGACAATACTGGTGCAATTTCCTTGGCAAAGGAATCCAGATTTCACAAGAGAACCAAGCACATCAAGAGACGCTTCAATTCCATCCGCGATCAAGTGTTTTTTTTTGCCTTGGCAATTGGTGTTTTTTTTGCCTTGGCAATTGCTGTTTTTTGCCTATTTCAGTGTTTCATAGAAAAGGAATATCAAACGGAGTCCAAATGGAATGAAACCTTGGGGAACGTGATTTTCTCAACAAACATGATCCAGGAGACTTGGAGTGGGCGTCAAGAAACAATCGAGGAGGCCATGAGGCAGGGGGCGCGCCCTCCACCCTCGTGGGCCCCTCATTACTCCACCGACCAACTTCTTCCTCCTATATAAGTCCACGTACCCCGCAAACATCCAGGAGCACCACAAAAACCTAATTCCACCGCCGCAACCTTCTGTACCCGAGAGATCCCATCTTGGGGCCTTTTCCGGAGCTCCGTCGGTGGGGGCATTGATCACGGAGGGCCTCTACATCAACTCCATGGCCTCTCCGGTGATGTGTGAGTAGTTTACTTCAGACCTTCGGGTCCATTGCTAGTAGCTAGATGGCTTCTTCTCTCTCTTTGGATCTCAATACAAAGTTCTCCTCGATTCTCTTGGAGATCTATTCGATGTAATCTTCTTTTGCGGTGTGTTTCTCGAGATCCGGTGAATTGTGGGTTTATGATCCAGATTATCTATGAACAATATTTGATTCTTCTCTGAATTCTTTTATGTATGATTGGTTTATCTTTGCAAGTCTCTTCGAGTTATCAGTTTGGTTTGGCCTACTAGATTAATCTTTCTTGCAATGGGAGAAGTGCTTAGCTTTGGGTTCAATCTTGCGATGCTCGATCCCAGTGACAGTAGGGGAAACAACACGTATTGTATTGTTGCCATCGAGGATGAAAAGATGGGGTTTATATCATATTGCATGAGTTTATCCCTCTACATCATGTCATCTTGCTTAAGGCGTTACTCTGTTCTTATGAACTTAATACTCTAGATGCATGCTGGATAGCGGTCGATGTGTGGAGTAATAGTAGTAGATGCAGGCAGGAGTCGGTCTACTTGTCACAGCCTTGATGCCTATATACATTATCATGCCTAGATATTCTCATAATTATTCGCTTTTCTATCAATTGCTCGACAGTAATTTGATCACCCACCGTAATACTTATGCTCTTGAGAGAAGCCACTAGTGAAACCTATGGCCCCCGGGTCTATTTTCCATCATACAAGTTTCCAATCTATTTTATTTTACAATCTTTACTTTCAATCTATATCATAAAAATACCAAAAATATTTATCTTATTATTATTATCTCTATCAGATCTCACTCTTGCAAGTTGCTGTGAAGGGATTGACAACCCCTTTATCGTGTTGGTTGCGAGGTTCTTATTTGTTTGTGTAGGTACGAGGTGACTCGCGCGTGGTCTCCTACTGGATTGATACCTTGGTTCTAAAAAACTGAGGGAAATACTTACGCTGCTTTACTGCATCACCCTTTCCTCTTCAAGGGAAAACCAAGGCAGTGCTCAAGAGGTAGCAAGAAGGATTTCTGGCACCGTTGCCGGGGAGATCTACGCCAAGTCAAGACATACCAAGTACCCATCACAACTCTTATCCTCCGCATTACATTATTTGCCATTTGCCTCTCCCCCACTTCGCCCCCTTTTCCTTTCACTCTCTCTTTTCTAGTTCGTCTCTTTTCGCTTGCCTCTTGTTGCTTGTTTCCCTTATGGGTTTACCAAAAGGTGTTGATCTTCACCTTAAAAGGTTGGAAGAAATCGAAAACAACGTTAGGAGTTTTATGTCCTTGCAGTTTGAGCATAATAATTTCTTTAGAAACGAGCTTAAGGAACAAAAAGGTTTTATTGGTTTCATGAATAAAGAGCTCGATGATATGTCTAAGGAATTTTATGGTTTGAAATCTCAGTTTGCTCATCTTGAAAAATTAATTGCCCAAATTTCTGATAAGCAGGCCACTTTAGTTAATAAGATGGCCGCTAAACCAAAAGAGTTAGATAACAAGGATGAAGATATAAAAGTGATTGATGTGTCCCCTATTAAATCTTTGTTTTGCAATATGAATCTTGACAATGATTGGACTAGAGATGAGTCAACTTTATTTAAAAGGCGTTCCAATGATTCAGAGTTTTTAGATCTTGATGCAAAAATTGTTAAAAGTGGGATTGAAGAGGCTAAAACTTTAAATAGCAATGAACCCACTATCTTGGATTTCAAGGAATTTAATTATGATAATTGCTCTTTGATAGATTGTATTTCCTTGTTGCAATCCGTGCTAAATTCTCCTCATGCTTATAGTCAAAATAAAGCTTTTACTAAACATATCATTGATGCTTTGATGCAATCTTATGAAGAAAAACTTGAGTTGGCAGTTTCTATCCCTAGAAAACTTTTTGATGAGTGGGAACCTACAATAAAAATTAAAATTAAAGATCATGAGTGTTATGCTTTGTGTGATTTGGGTGCTAGTGTTTCCACGATTCCAAAAACTTTGTGTGATTTGCTAGGTTTCCGTGATTTTGATGATTATTCTTTAAACTTGCATCTTGCGGATTCCACCATTAAAAAACCTATGGGAAGAATCAATGATGTTCTTATTGTTTCAAATAGGAATTATGTGCCCGTAGATTTCATTGTTCTTGATATAGATTGCAATCCTTCATGTCCTATTATTCTTGGTAGACCTTTCCTTAGAACGATTGGTGCAATTATTGATATGAAGGAAGGGAATATTAAATTCCAATTTCCATTAAGGAAAGGCATGGAACGCTTCCCTAGAAAGAAATTTCAATTACCACATGAATCTATTATGAGAGCCACTTATGGATTGCCTACCAAAGATGGCAATACCTAGATCTATCTTCACTTTTATGCCTTGCTAGGGGCGTTAAACGATAGCGCTTGTTGGGAGGCAACCCAATTTTATTTTTATTACTTGATTTTTGCTCCTGTTTATTAATAAATAATTTATCTAGCCTCTGTTTTGGTTTTTTTGTGTTTAATTAGTGTTTGTGCCAAGTAGAACCATTGGGAAGACTTGGGGAAAGTCTTTTTGATCTTGCCATAAAAAACAGAAACTTAAGCACTCACGAGAATTGCTTCCATTTTTATTTGGAAAGTGATATTTATTTAATTATTTTTGCACATAATTAGTAGATAAATTACTCACGTCCAGCAATTTATTTTAGAATTTTTGGGGTTCCAGAAGTTTGCGTTACCTACAGATTACTACAGACTGTTCTGTTTTTGACAGATTCTGTTTTTCGTGTGTTGTTTGCTTATTTTGATGAATCTATGGCTAGTAACAGAGTTTATAAACCATAGAGAAGTTGGAATACAGTAGGTTTAACACCAATATAAATAAATAATGAGTTCATTACAGTACCTTGAAGTGGTGTTTTTTTTCTTTCGCTAACGGAGCTCACAAGATTTTCTTTTTTGAGTTTTGTGTTGTGAAGTTTTCAAGTTTTGGGTAAAGATTTGATGGATTATGGAACAAGGAGTGGCAAGAGCCTAATCTTGGGGATGCCCATGGCACCCCAAGGTAAAATATAAGGACACCAAAAAGCCTAAGCTTGGGGATGCCCCAGAAGGCATCCCCTCTTTGGTCTTCGTCTATCGGTAACTTTACTTGGAGCTATATTTTTATTCACCACATGATATGTGTTTTGATTGGAGCGTCTTGTATGATTTGAGTCTTTGCTTTTTAGTTTACCACAATCATCCTTACTGTACACACCTTTTGAGAGAGACTCGCATGATTTGAAATTTATTAGAATACTCTATGTGCTTCACTTATATCTTTTGAGCTATATAGTTTTTGCTCTAGTGCTTCACTTATACTCCCTCTGTTCCAAATTACTCGTCGCAGAAATGGATGTATGTAGAACTGAAATACATCTAGATACATCCATACCTGCGACAAGTAATTTGAAACGGAGGGAGTATCTTTTAGAGCACGGCGGTGGTTTTATTTTATAGAAATAATTGATCTCTCATGCTTCACTTATATTCTCTTGAGTGTCCTTTAGAACAACATGGAAATTTGCTTTTAGGAATAATATAAAAACTTTCATAGAAGTGCATTGAATACTATGAGAAGTTTGATACTTGATAATTGTTTTGAGATATGGAGATGGTGATATTAGAGTCATGCTAGTTGAGTACTTGCGAATTTGAGAAATACTTGTGTTGAAGTTTGTGATTCCCGTAGCATGCACGTATGGTGAACCGTTATGTGATGAAGTCGGAGCATGATTTATTTATTGATTGTCTTCCTTATGAGTGGCGGTCGGGGATGAGCGATGGTCTTTTCCTACCAATCTATCCCCCTAGGAGCATGCGTGTAATACTTTGTTTCGATAACTAATAGATTTTTGCAATAAGTATGTGAATTCTTTATGACTAATGTTGAGTCCATGGATTATACGCACTCTCACCCTTCCACCATTGCTAGCCTCTCTAATATCGCGCAACTTTCGCCGGTACCATAAACCCACCACTTACCTTCCTCAAAACAGCCACCATACCTACCTATTATGGAATTTCCATAGCCATTCCGAGATATATTGCCATGCAACTTTCCACCGTTCCGTTATTATGACACGCTTCATCATTGTCATATTGCTTGCATGGTCATGTAGTGGACATCATATTTGTGGCAAACCCACCGTTCATAATTTCATACATGTCACTCATGTATCATTGCACATCCCGATACACCGCCGGAGGCATTCACATAGAGTCATATTTTGTTCTAAGTATTGAGTTGTAATTCTTGAGTTGTAAGTAGATTAAAGTGTGATGATCATCATTATTAGAGCATTGTCCCAGTGAGGAAAGGATGATGGAGATTATGATTCCCCCACAAGTCGGGATGTGACTCCGGACAAAAAAAGAGGCAACAAAATAAAGAATTCCCAAATAAAAAAGAAAAAAGGAAGAAAAAATGAGAGAAAAAGAGAGAAGGGACAATGTTACTATCCTTTTTCCACACTTGTGCTTCAAAGTAGCACCATGATCTTCATGATAGAGAGTCTCCTATGTCATCACTTTTATATACTAGTGAGAATTGTACATTATAGAACTTGGCTTGTATATTCCAATGACGAGCTTCCTCAAAATTGCTCTAGGTCTTCATGAGCAAGCAAGTTGGATGCACACCCACTTAGTTTCTTTTGTTGAGCTTTCATACACTTATAGCTCTAGTGCATCCGTTGAATGGCAATCCCTACTCACTCACATTGATATCTATTGATGGGCATCTCCATAGCCCGTTGATACGCCTAGTTGATGTGAGACTATCTTCTCCTTTTTGTCTTCTCCACAACCACCATTCTATTCCACATATAGTGCTATATCCATGGCTCATGCTCATATATTGCGTGAAGATTGAAAAAGTTTGAGAACATCAAAATTATGAAACAATTGCTTGGCTTGTCATCGGGGTCGTGCATGATTTAAATATTTTGTGTGGTGAAGATAGAGCATAGCCATACTATATGATTTTGTAGGGATAACTTTCTTTGGCCATGTTATTTTGAGAAGACATGATTGCTTAGTTAGTATGCTTGAAGTATTATTATTTTTATGTCAGTATTAAACTTTTATATTGAATCTTTCGGATCTGAACGTTCATGCCACAATAAAGAAAAATTACATTGAGAAATATGTTAGAAAGCATTCCACATCAAAAATTCCTTTTTATCATTTACCTACTCGAGGACGAGCAGGAATTAAGCTTGGGGATGCTTGATACGTCTCCAACGTATCTATAATTTTTGATTGCTCCATGCTATTATATTATCTATTTTGGATGTTAATGGGCTTTATTTTACACTTCTATGTCATTTTTGGGACTAACCGATTAACCCGAGGCCCAGCCCAAATTGCTATTTTTTTTGCCTATTTCAGTGTTTCGCAGAAAAGGAATATCAAACGGAATGAAACCTTTGGGGACGTGATTTTCACAACAAACGTGATCCAGGAGACTTGGAGTGGGTGTCAAGAAACAATCGAGGAGGCCACGAGGCAGGGGGCACGCCTACCCCCCTAGGCGCGCCCTCCACCCTCGTGGGCCCCTCATTGCTCCACCGACCTACTTCCTCCTCCTATATAATTCCACGTACCCCACAAACATCCAGGAGCACCACAAAAACCTAATTCCACCATCGCAACCTTCTATACCCGAGAGATCCCATCTTGGGGCCTTCTCTGGAGCTCCGCCGGATGGCTTCTTCTCTCTCTTTGGATCTCAATACAAAGTTCTCCTTGATTCTCTTGGAGATCTATTCGATGTAATCTTCTTTTGCAGTGTGTTTGTCGAGATCCGATGAATTGTGGGTTTATGATCCAGATTATCTATGAACAATATTTGATTATTCATGAATTCTTTTATGTATGATTGGTTTATCTTTGCAAGTCTCTTCGAATTGTCAGTTTGGTTTGGCCTACTAGATTGATCTTTCTTGCAATGGGAGAAGTGCTTAGCTTTGGGTTCAATCTTGCAGTGCTCGATCCCAGTGACAGTAGGGGAAACGACACATATTGTATTGTTGCCATCGAGGATAAAAAGATGGGGTTTATACCATATTGCATGAGTTTATCCCTCTACATCATGTCATCTTGCTTAAGGTGTTACTCTGTTCTTATGAACTTAATACTCTAGATTCATGCTGGATAGCGGTCGATGTGTGGAGTAATAGTAGTAGATGCAGGCAGGAGTCGGTCTACTTGTCACGGACGTGATGCCTATATACATGATCATGCCTAGATATTCTCATAATTATCCGCTTTTCTATCAATTGCTCGACAATAATTTGTTCACCCACCGTAATACTTATGCTCTTGAGAGAAGCCACTAGTGAAACCTATGGCCCGCGGGTCTATTTTCCATCATACAAGTTTCCAATCTATTTTATTTTCCAATCTTTACTTTCAATCTATATCATAAAAATACCAAAAATATTTATCTTATTATTATTATCTCTATCAGATCTCACTGTTGCAAGTGGTCGTGAAGGGATTGACAACCCCTTTATCGCGTTGGTTGTGAGGTTCTTATTTGTTTGTGTAGGTACGAGGTGACTCATGCATGGTCTCCTACTAGATTGTTACCTTGGTTCTCAAAAACCGAGGGAAATACTTACGCTGCTTTACTACATCACCCTTTCCTCTTCAAGGGAAAACCAACGCAGTGCTCAATAGGTAGCAATGGGACTCTCCTTGGCGTGGATGGCAAGCCTGGCGTTCGGATACAAAGATTCCTTTCTCTGTAACTGACTTTGTGCAACCCTGATAACCCACAAGTATAGGGGATCGCAACAGTTTTCGAGGGTACAGTATTCAACCGAAATTTATTGATTCAACACAAGGGAAGCCAAAGAATATTCTCAAGTATTAGCAGCTGAGTTGTCAATTCAACCACACCTGGAAACTTAATATCTGCAGCAAAGTGCTTAGTAGAAAAGTAATATGATAGTAGTGGTAACGGTAGCAAAAGTAATATTTTTGGGTTTTATAGTGATGGTAACAGTAGAAACGGAAAAGTAAATAAGCGAAGAACAATATATGAAATGGTCGTAGGCATTGGATCGGTGATGGAGAATTATGCCGGATGTGATTATTCATGCAACAGTTATAACATAGGGTGACACAACTAGCTCCAATTCATCAATGTAATGTAGGCATGTATTCCGAATATAGTCATACGTGCTTATGGAAAAGAACTTGCATGACATCTTTTGTCCTACCATCCCATGGCAGCGGGGTCCTATTGGAAAATATGGGATATTAAGGCCTCCTTTTAATAGAGTATCGGAACAAAGCATTAACCCTTAGTGAATACATGAACTCCTCAAACTATGTTCATCACCGGGAGTGGTCCTTATTATTGTCACTTCAGGGTTGCCGGATCATAACACATAGTAGGTGACTATAGACTTGCAAGATAGGATCAAGAACTCACATATATTCATGAAAACATAATAGGTTCAGATCTGAAATCATGGCACTCGGGCCCTAGTGACAAGCATTAAGCTTAGCAAAGTCATAGCAACATCAATCTCGGAACATAGTGGATACTAGGGATCAAACCCTAACAAAACTAACTCGATTACATGATAAATCTCATCTAACCCATCACCGTCCAGCAAGCCTACGATGGAATTACTCATGCACGGCGGTGAGCATCATGGAATTGGTGATGGAGGAAGGTTGATGATGACGATGGAGACGGATTGCCCTCTCTAGAGCCCAGAACGGACTCCAGATCAGCCCTCCCAAGAGAGATTAGGGCTTGGCGGCGGCTCTGTATCGTAAAACGCGATGAATCCTTCTCCCTGATTTTTTTCTCCCCGAACACGAATATATGGAGTTGGAGTTGAGGTTGGTGGAGCGTCAGGGGGCGCGCCCAGGGGGGTAGGCGCGCCCCCACCCTCGTGGACAGGGTGTGGCCCCCCTAACGTGGATTCTTCTTCCAGTATTTTTTATATATTCCAAAAATCATCTCCGTTGATTTTCAGGTCATTCTGAGAACTTCTATTTCTACAAAAAAATAACACCATGGCAATTCTGCTGAAAACAGCGTTAGTCCGGGTTAGTTCCATTCAAATCATGCAAGTTAGAGTCCAAAACAAGGGCAAAAGTGTTTGGAAAAGTAGATACGATGGAGACGTATCAACTCCGCCAAGCTTAAACCTTTGCTTGTCCTCAAGCAATTCAGTTTATAAACTGAAAGTGATAAAGAAAACTTTTACAAATTCTGTTTGCTCTTGTTGTTGTAAATATGTAAAGCCAACATTCATGTTTTCAGCAAAGATTATGAACTAACCATATTCACAATAACATTTAGGTCTCATGTTTACTCATATCAATGGCATAATCAACTAGCGAGCAATAATGATAAATCTCGGATGACAACACTTTCTCAAAACAATCATAATATGATATAACAAGATGGTATCTCCCTAGCCCTTTCTGAGACCGCAAAACATAAATGCAGAGCACCTTTAAAGATCAAGGACTAACTAGACATTGTAATTCATGGTAAAAGAGATCTAGTCAAGTCATACTCAATGTAACTAACATTAATGGATGCAAATGACAGCGGTGCTCTCCAACTGGTGCTTTTTGATAAGAGGATGATGACTCAACATAAACGTAAATAGATAGGCCCTTCTCAGAGGGAATCAGGGATTTGTAGAGGTGCGAGAGCTCGGTTTTGAAATAGATATGAATAATATTTTGAGCGGTATACTTTCATTGCCAACATAACAACCGAGAGATCTTGATATCTTCCAGGCTACACACATTATAGGCGGTTCCCAAGCAGAATGGTAAAGTTAATACTCCCCCACCACCAACAAGCATCAATCCATGGCTTGCCTGAAACAACGGGTGCCTCCAACTAACAACAATCCTGTGGGAGTTTTGTTTGTAGTTATTTAGATTTGATTTGCATAAAGCATAGGACTGGGCATCCCGGTGACCAGCCATTTTCTCGTGAGTGAGGAGCGGAGTCCACTCCTCTCGAGAATAACCTGCCTAGCATATGGTGGACTATTCGGGCATACATGAGCTATTCGGGCATACAAAACAGAATGTTTATTTAAAGGTTTAGAGTTTGACACATACAAATTTACTTGGAACGGCTGGTAGATACTATATATAGGTAGGTATGGTGGACTCATATGGAACAACTTTGGGGTTTATGGAGTTGGATGCACAAGCAGTATTCCCGCTTAGTACAAGTGAAGGCTAGAAAAAGACTGGGAAGTGACCACTAGAGAGCGACAACAGTCATGAACATGCATTAAAATTAATCAACACCGAATGCAAGCATGAGTAGGATATGATTCACCATGAACATAAATATCGTAGAGGCTATGTTGATTTTGTTTCAACTACATGCGTGAACATGTGCCAAGTCAAGCCACTCGAATCATTCAAAGGAGGATACCACCCTATTATACCACATCACAACCATTTTAATAGCATGTTGGCACGCATGGTAAACCATTGTAAACTCCTAGCTAATTAAGCATGGCATAAGCAACTATAATCCCTAATTGTCATTGCAAATATGTCTCTTTCATAATAGGCTGAATCAGGAATGATGAACTAATCATATTTACAAAAATAAGAGAGGTCGAGTTCATACCAGCTTTTCTCATCTCAATCAGTTCATCATATAATCATCATTATTGCCTTTCACTTGCACGACCGAACGGTGTGGATAATAATAATAGTGCACGTGCATTGGACTAAGCTGGAATCTGCAAGCATTCAATTCAAGAGAGAAGACAAGGTAATATGGGCTCTTTGTTAGATCAAAAATAAAGCATATGAGAGCCACTCAACATTTTCATTATGGTCTTCTCCTCTCGACCCCCAAAGAAAAGAAACAAAACTATTTACACGGGAAAGCTCCCAACAAGCAAAAGGAGAACGAGAAATCTTTTGGGGTTTTCTTTTTAGTTACTACTACTACAGGCATGGAAAGTAAACCAGCTAAAAGCTACAACTAATTTTTTTGTTTTTCTTAAGGTTTTTCAAACACACAAGAAGAAAGCTAAAAAGGAAATAAACTATCATGGATGATACAATGAAAAAGTATGAGCACCGACAACTAGCATGAGTGTGTGAACATGAATGTAATGTCGGTGAGAAATAGGTACTCCCCCAAGCTTAGGATTTTGGCCTAACTTGATCTATGCCCATGGATCAAAGTAGCCCTCTCCGGTGTAAGGGGGAGTGTCCTCTGGGTGCCACTGGTTGGCAATCTCCTCCGGATTCCATTGATAAACTGACTGTCGATAAGGGTCCTTGGGTGGTTCCGGCTCAGGCTCTGGAGCTGGTGTCACACTCCAGTATGCATAAACGTCCTCCGGTAAAACAAGGTACTTGCCTGAAAATATGTTAAACAAAGAGGGAGCAGGCAAGGTAATAGTCTCAAAATTATTCTTACCAAAAATCAATCTATAGTTAAGCAACTTCTTCTTATTCTTAACAATAAAATATTGTGCTACCATGCTCTTATAATCTAGAAAAATATTAGGCAGCAACTTTTCCTCTTTCTCATAATGCCTGATGGGTATTGTCAGTGTCAAAATCGGCGGATCTCGGGTAGGGGGTCCCGAACTGTGCGTCTAAGGCGGATGGTAATAGGAGGCAGGGGACACGATGTTTACCCAGGTTCGGGCCCTCTTGATGGAGGTAATAACCTACATCCTGCTTGATTGTTCTTGATGATATGAGTATTACAAGAGTTGATCTACCACAAGATCGTAGAGGCTAAACCCTAGAAGCTAGCCTATGGTATGTTTGACTCTGTCCTACGGACTAAACCCTTCGGTTTATGTAGACACCGGAGGCGGCTAGGGTTACATAGAGTCGGTTACAAGGGAGGAGATCTACATATCCGTATTGCCTAGCTTGCCTTTCACGCCAAGGAGAATCCCATCCGGACATGAGACAAAGTCTTCAATCTTGTATCTTCATAGTCCAACAGTCCGGCTGTCTAGAGACCCCCTAATCCAGGACTCCCTCAGTAGCCCCTGAACCAGGCTTCAATGACGATGAGTCCGGCGCGCAATATTGTCTTCGGCATTGCAAGGCGGTTTCCTCCTCCAAATACTCCATGGAAGAGTTTGATCACAAGGTATAATGTCCGGCTCTGCAAAACAAGTTCCACATACCACCGTAGAGAGAATAATATTTCCACAAATCTAATCTGCTGACACATTTTGACAGCATGACATCACGCCATGGCCCGATCATTATTCAAACCGTTTTTCTCAACCAGCACCGCACATATCGCGAGGCGGTTTTCTTGACACGTCTTGTCAAAGCAGAGATCGTGTTCCCCTTATTACGGGATTCTCATCAATACGGATGTGGGTAACCCAACCGCGCCATCAATTACGGCACTTTGGGGAATAAGAAATTTTGCTAGGTAAGTGGGGAGGTGCATTGCCTCTTCCGCCCTTATAAAGGGATTATGATTCACTCTTTTTACCCACGCCTTCTTCCTCCTTGCTTACCCATTCCCGCACACTCTAGCTCTAGAGCCCAAGCTCGCGTTCTTCTTCTCAAACCACTCCAAGCATGTCCGGAGCAGGAGACAAATGGATGGTCTCCTCCGTCACGGAGGAGAACATCAAAAAGTTACGGGAAGCCAAATATCTACCGCGGATATCGCGCACCGGCTGCCAGATGCGGGGCAGATCTTCCCAATGCCCGAACCCCATGAGAGGGTAGTTTTTCTTACCCATTTTGTCCGCGGACTGGGATTTCCCCTCCACCCGTTTGTCTGCGGGCTCATGTTCTACTACGGGCTGGATTTTCATGATCTGTCCCCCAATTTAATCCTCACCATCTGGGCATTTATAGTCATGTGCGAGGCCTTCCTCCGCATCAGGCCCCACTTCGGCCTATGGCTAAAAACCTTCAATGTTAAACCGAAGGTGGTGGGTGGCCAGCAAGCAGAGTGCGGAGGCGCCATGGTGGGTAATATGCCTAATGTCACCTGGCTCGAGGGCACCTATGTGGATACCATAAAGGGGTGGCAATCGGGGTGGTTCTACATCACCGAGCCGCGCGACTCCAACTGGGTGGCGGCCCCCAAATTTCGATCTGGAATCCCCACGCGGCTCACCTCCTGGAAAGAGAAGGGCATGTCCTGGGGTCCTTCGTTAGAGTTGACCGGACTCCAGACCTGCATCCGGAACATGACAAGCAAGAAAATCAAGCTCATCAACGTGGTCCAGGTCATGCTCTTCCGCCGGATCCTCCCGTGTCAACGACGGGCATTTGATTTGTGGGAGTTCGACTCGGCCAAGCACGAGATGCTGCGAGAGCTCTATGACACGACGCACGAGGACGTCTGGAGTGTGCTGTTCAAGGGCGCCGAGGTTCCTCCTTCCCTCACCGAGGACCGCGGACTCAGCGCAAAGTGCCGCGCCAATCCGGTAAGTTTTTATATCTCTCAAGGTATTTATTTGCCCCGGTTTAGTCATATGCAGGATCTAAGCTTCTATGCCATTAACAGGACTGGATAAAGATAGCGAAGCAGCTTGATTACCCAGCCCCCCTGCCCGAAGATCCCGCGGGCGCTCTCCTAAAGGAGATGCTGACTCCGGCACCTTACAAGGTGCCGGTGAAGAAGACCAAGAAGAAGGCCGCGGGGACCCGAAAGGGTCTCCGGCGCAAGGTTGTATTGGATTCATCGTCCGATGACTTCGACGCGCACTCCTCCCACTAAGACGAGGAGGAGGAAAGTTCTCTCCCCCCGGACGAGGGAGACAAGAAAAGGAAGGCCGACCCACCCGGGGAGGCCGAAGGGTCCAAGAAGGGAAGGACCCGCGCTCCGGACTGTTCCACGACGGCCGCCGATAGCGGCGACGAGTGGCTACCCAGGGTCAAGCCCCTGGTGAAGTCATAAGTGTCCGGACACCCTAGTACTTTTTGGTATGTTTTATTGCACTACTTCTCCTCATGCCGAACATGATTATACAGTCCGTCCCGAGCTCATCTTGACGTATCCTCATCGAGCGGCTCATTGGACTCGTCGGATATGAACAGTGGTTCTCTTCCGACCGCTTCCACCCGTCGCCCTAAGGAAAATGCCGAGGTGTTGTCTCAAAAGGCACCAAGCCAAGGGGAGATGGTCCTGGGGGCTCCTCGAGGCGACTTCCCGAACCCTGGGTACCAAGGGAGCGAGGCTCCTACGGGCTCCGAGTTCGGCCTCCAGCCGAACACTGCGCCGAAACCTTCGATGGTTCCAGACTCCGGCAGGCGGTCCCCCGTTAAGGGGGGCCAACCACCCATGCTGGTGTCCTCTGTCCATCCAGAGGCACTGGACAACTTGCTGGAAGCGCTTCGCAGCGCTTCCATCGACGAAGAGCACCGCACTATCATGAATGCGGTGGTTGAGAAGGTTCAGTCTGCCAAAAACGGGCTGACCGAAGCTTGCGCCAGCCTCCTAACAGGCTTTGAGGTATGCAATCAAAACATATATAAGAAAATATTACCACATAGATAGTAGCCCCTGATGCTCTGTTCGGTGTTCGAGAAGAAAGGCCGAATAGAGGATCAAATGATGAGCCAGGAGTCTAATAAGAATATGTCTATGTGTAAGTGCAGGCTTCCCTGCTGGCCGCTGCCGCACGTATTGCGGAGGTTTCTGCACTGAGGCAGGACCTGGAGCGGTCCGAGAACGAGCTTGGCCTAACCAAGAGGCAGCTCGAGGAGAGCAAAGGTAAGCAATACCTTGTCTACACTTTTGAAAAGAAGTTCGCTTTCAAAATAATAGGATCATCATGAATTTGCCAGGGGCTACGACCGAAGTGGCAACCCTGAGGAAGGCGTTGTCCGAGGCCGAAGACAAAGCGGCCAAGGTGCACATTGAATGGGAGAAGCAAGAAGCACGAGTAGGCGAGGTGCAGCAAGAGCTCGAGGCTCTCGCCAAAAAGCACGATTCCTTGGAGCTTGACTCTAAGACGCGAGAGTCCAAGCTCGCGCAGGCGCTTGAAAGCGTCCGGAGTGCCAAGGCCGAAGCACACAAGGCCCTCCAGGAGATTGATGCGTTGAAGAAGATAGCATCGGGTAAAGCATTCATTATGCAAAGCAAGCACGTGAAGGGGACTTTCCTTTTTCTTACCCGAGTTCGGAGCTCTCCAGGAGCGTTTGCAGATCTTCCCCGCAGTGTACTGGATGCCGTGGAGTTTTACCGAGCTGAGGAGGGGAGCTCGACGGAGAAGTTGTTCTGGTCTCAGTATACTGGGACTGAACACCCCGTGCCCTTGAGAGACTAGATGAAGCAATTGGTCGAGCTTCACAAGGCGGCCGAACAAGCCATGAGGGACCTTATAGTCTGGATGTGGCCTGGAGAGCCCCTGTCCGGTAGCTACTTCGGTCTGGTAAGGCGGCTCATCGACGCCTGCCCACGACTTAAAGTCATAAAGTAGTCCATCTGCATCGAGGGTGCGCGTAGGGCTTTTGCCCGGGCAAAGGTGCACTGGGTGAAGCTGGACGCCGTGAAGCTGGTGAAGGAGGGGCAGCCGGAGGGCAAGGAGCATCGCTGCCCCGAGATGTACTATGAGAGTGTCCTGAAGGGTTCCCGCCTTGTGGCGGATGAGTGTGCCAAGGATGTAGTTTTTGAATGAACATGCTCATGCGATCCTGTAATATGAAACGAGTTCATTTGTGCCATGCGACACTTTTTTAATTTAAAATATTACCTTCTGTGCGGCCGTTTATAAAATCTGAGAGTTGGCCAGTTGTCGGCTTCTGCCCCCATGTAACTAGTACTGGGTGTTCGGGATAAACCTGAGCACTCTTTACCCCAATTTTGGGTCCTTCAAGGGAGGTGTTCAACGCAACGAACCAGGCAATCGGACTATAATGCTTTATCACTCTCACTTAGCCATAGAAGTCTATAATTTTAAATTTTGGCGAAGCCCTTGGTATTCGGAAGGCCGAATTTGGGGCGCTATACATGCCAAAGCCGGACAAGGCCGACTCCTCGCCCGAAGCAGAAAAAGTCTTTAAGGACTTGAGACCTCTCGAACAGCGACCAGTCTCTCGCCTTATCATGACAGTCAGTTTTCGGCTTTCTCTACTGAGGTGCTCGTCCGGAAGAACCGGGACACAATCGCAGTAGTTCTCCCACCGCTACCTTAGCCGATATAGCGGAACGTAAGGTAGCAAAGCATGGGAGCCGGGCAAACCCAACATTTGACCAAAGACATGATTTGGAGCTGATGCATATAATGCTATATGTTCGGGGTGCCGCACTGTCGAAAGTGTTTGGACTTCTTGCATCGTATTATGGGGTAAACGAAAGCCCCTAGCGTACTGACCGTACCCGAACATGCGGGTGCGGATTGTCGTAAATGGACATATAAGAGAAAAAAGATGAATAATGCAATAATAGACTAATGCTATGCATTGTTAAATAATACGTCGACGCGTACTGGTACAAGTAGTGCAATAAGCAGAAAGTAGGACAATTCGAAATGTCCTATCCCAGGGCAAGCTACGCATAGATAGTGAAAAACGGGTATATCAATTACTATTAGAGACCACCTGGGGGTTCCCGTGTTCATCTTAGCTTCTTACCGCCTTGGTTGTTGCTTCCGGAATGTGTCCGGCAATCGTACTGCCGGAAAGGGCTTCCAGAGAGTTAGGCCCTGAAAGAGAAAAGAAATGATAAAGGTATACAACCCCTAGGGCGGTTAAGCCGCATTGCAGGACGAGCCCTGATCGTGCCCCTGCCTATGTCCATGGTATTTTCAGTGTGTAATTATGTACGCGCGGGACGGATTTCGTTGCTTGACTGGGACTGGGACGGGGGCCGAATTGCTAGGCGAGCTCTGAACGTGCCAGGCGATCCTGTTGCAGTTTACTCCGGACTCGCTTGAAGGTGTCCGGGGGCTGTATCGCCGAATTAGTGGTTTGCCTTAAAAGGTTACTTTGTGCTTCTACTGCGAGGGCCGTAGTGTGCTCTTCCATGCAGAGCGATCGTTCTGTGCTTCCATTCGCTGTTATGACCCCCTAGGTCCTGGCATCTTGAGCTTGAGGTATGCGTAGTGCGGTATTGCATTGAGTTTTGCAAATGCAGTTCGTCCAAGCAGTGCGTGATAGCCACTGCGAAACGGGATGATGTCTAAGATTAACTCCTCGCTTCGGAAGTTGTCCGGTGATCCGAAGACCACTTCCAGTGTGATTGAGCCTATGCAATGGGCCTCTACACCTGGGATGACGCCTTTAAAGGTGGTTTTGCTGGGTTTGATCCTCGAGGGATCGATACCCATTTTTCACACTGTATCCTGATAGAGCAGGTTCAGGCTGCTGCCGCCGTCCATAAGGACTCGAGTGAGGTGAAATCCATCGATGATGGGGTCTAGGACCATTGCGGTGGATCCACCATGACGGATGCTAGTGGGGTGGTCCCTGCGATCAAAGGTGATCGGGCAAGCAGACCATGGGTTGAACTTTTGGGCGACGGGCTCCATCGCATAGACGTCCCTTAGTGCACGCTTCCGCTCCCTCTTGGGAATGTGGGTTGCATATATCATGTTCACCTTCTTCGCTTGTGGGGGGAACCCCTTCTGTCCTCCTGTGTTTGGTGGCCAGTGCTCCTCCTCGTCATCACTATGCAGCCCCTTGTCCTTGTTTTTGGCGTTTAACTTGCCGTCCTGCTTTAACACCTAGCATTCTCTGTTGGTGTGATTGGCTGGCTTGTCGGGGGTTCCATGGGTTTGACACGAGCAATCCAGTATGCGATCCAAACTGGACGGAGCCAGAGTACTTCTTTTAAATGGCTGTTTCCACTGACCGGATCTAGAGCCTCTGAATCCAGCATTGACTGCCGTATCTTCTGTGTTATCGCCGTTATTGCGGCGCTTTGGTCTATTACGACGTTGCCTACCATTGGCATCTTTTGTATCCGAAGTGCCCGGATTCCTTGATGTGTTGTTGCTGCGAGCCAGCCAGCTATCCTTGCCCGCACAAAAGTGGGTCATGAGTGTTGTGAGGGCTGCCATAGATTTCGGCTTCTCCTTGGCAAGGTGGCGAGCCATCCATTCGTCACAGATGTTATGCTTGAATGCCGCTAGGGCCTCTGCGTCCGGACAGTCGACAATTTGGTTTTTCTTAGTCAGGAACTGTGTCCAGAATTGTCTGGCTGATTCCCCTGGCTGTTGGGTTATATGGCTCAAGTCGCCAGCATCCGGTGGCCACACGTAAGTGCCCTGGAAGGTATCCAGGAATGCGTCTTCCAGATCCTCCCAAGTACCTACAGAGTCTGCTGGCAAGCTGTTCAGCCAATGCCGAGCTGGTCCTTTGAATTTTAGTGGGAGGTACTTGATGGCATGTAGATCATCGCCGCGAGCCATGTGGATGTGAAGGAGGAAATCCTCAATCCATACAGCGGGATCTGTTGTGCCATCGTATGATTCGATATTTACGGGTTTGAAACCCTTCGGGAATTCATAATTCATAACTTCATCAGTGAAGCATAGGGGGTGTGCGGCGCCTCTGTGCCGGGCTATATCCTGACGCAGTTCGTATGAGTCTTGTCTGCTGTATTCGGCCCAGCCGGATTTACTCTTGGTGTATCCGACGCGATGATCATCGTCCCGTGTTGGCGCGCGTGCCCATGACCCATATGTTGACCTTCTGATTTTTGCCTTACTGTCCAAGACGTCTCGCAGGTCCCCTGTGTTGCCCCGGGCCTTAGTATTTTTGATTGAGTGGAGGCGGGGTGCGGGCTGAACTTCGGGCTGAAACGTCTGTCTGGCTCGGCCACGTAGTGGCCGGTCAGCCGCATCGTACACTGGTGAATGCGGTTTCAATGCTTCCTCCTCGAGGTAAGGTAGCAACCTACGTTTTGGGTAACTCTTGGAGGGGCGCTCGAGTTTGTACTCCTCGGCCGCAAGGACTTCGGTCCATCTATCTGCAAGCAAGTCTTGATTAGCTTGAAGCTGTTGCTGCTTTTTCTTTAAGCTAGTTGCCCGTGGCCATAAGCCGGTGCTTGAAGCGCTCTTGCTCGACGGGGTCCTCAGGCACGATAAATTCTTTGTTGCCGAGGCTCGCCTCGTCTTCGGAGAGAGTCATGTAATTGTCCTCCTCCGGTTCTCCATCTGCTGCCCGCTCTAGAGGGCTAGCTTGTTCGTCCTCCGGCTCTACATCGTGCTAGAGGGGATTGTTGTTGTCTTCGGCACTATCCGGAGTGTTATTATCTCCTATGCCGGTACCACTACTTTTGCTGTGGCGGGACTTAGAGCGGCGCCGCTGACGTTGGCGCTTGGGTTGCTTCTTGGAGTGGTCATCCTCCACTGTCTCATTGCCATTTTCTTCTTTGGGGGTGTCCACCATGTATATATCATATGCTGAGGTGGCGGTCAAGCGCCCTGTGGGCGGTGGTTCCTGTTCGTCTCCTGCATCGTTGTCCATACCGTCGAAGTCTTCGGAGTCAAAGTCGAGCATGTCGGTTAAATCGTCGACAGTGGCTACTAAGTGGGTGGTGGGTGGGCAGTGAATTTCTTCATCGTCCGCATCCCATTCTAGCCGGACATAGTTCGGCCAAGGTTCTCTTGACAGGAAGAGAGACCATAATGAATTTAGCACATCGCCAAAAGGTGAGTGCTGAAAGATATCCGCGGAGGTGAACTCCATGATCGGCGGCCAATCGGATTCGATGGGTGCGGATGCAGGCGGCTCGGAGTCCGTGGCCGGAGAAGAATCCAGTGGTTCGGCGACACGGCTCTCGTAAGGGGTGAAGTCAGTATACGGCTCTATCACAAGTGAGAGTGCGGCCTCCATGGTGGGGTCTATCCCTCCGCTCTCGGATGGCGCAATTTGCTCCGGATTGATGGCCGAAGTAGTTGCAGATGCGATCTCCCAAACATTGTCCGACGGTAGAGTTACGTCATGCTCGTCGCGACTGTGTGGCACACCTGACATGGGCTCGAATCCGTCGAAGATCAATGGGCTCGAATCCGTCGAAGATCAAGTCTCCGCGGATGTCGGCCGTGTAGTTCAAGTTTCCGAATCTGACCTGATGGCCAGGGGCGTAGCTCTCGATCTGCTCCAGATGGTCATGCGAATTGGCCGGCAGTTCAAAGCCGCCGAATACAAAGATCTACCCGGGGAGGAAAACCTCGCCCTGGACCGCATTGCTAGCGATGATTGAAGGAGCCATCAAGCCTTACGGTGATGACACAGTGGAACTCTCAATGAAAGCACCAATGTCGGTGTCAAAACCGGCGGATCTCGGGTAGGGGGCCCCGAACTATGAGTCTAAGGCGGATGGTAACAGGAGGCAGGGGACACGATGTTTACCCAGGTTCGGGCCCTCTTGATGGAGGTAATACCCTACGTCCTGCTTGATTGTTCTTGACGATATGATTATTACAAGAGTTGATCTACCATGAGATCGTAGAGGCTAAACCCTAGAAGCTAGCCTATGGTATGATTGTCTCTGTCCTACGGACTAAACCCTCCGGTTTATATAGACACCGGAGGGGGCTAGGGTTACACAGAGTCGGTTATAAGGGAGGAGATCTACATATCCGTATTGCCTAGCTTGCCTTCCACGCCAAGGAGAATCCCATCCGGACACGAGACGAAGTCTTCAATCTTGTATCTTCATAGTCCAATAGTCCGGCCAAAAGATATAGTCCGGCTGTCCGGAGACCCCCTAATCCAGGACTCCCTCAGGTATGTTAAAGTGTGCAGCTAGGTGCGAGGAAAAGATGCCTCCAAGGACGGGGCCCTTAGTACAGTTCATATTTAACCGCTTAGCAACAATAGTGCCTAAACTGAAGGTAGTATCACTACAAAAAAAGACACATCCGTGACATTTTGGGCCGAACGAATTTTTTTTCTGTCATACATATGACACTTCTATGACGATAACTGTGACAAAACCCGGTATCATCATAGATGTGGTGGGCTCCTACTTCTATGACAAAAAATCATGACAGAAAATGGGCTTTTCGTCCTGGGTGGGCCGGAGACGCAGCTGCATGACATTCTTTGGGCCGTCCATGATGGAAAAAACTGTGGTAGAAGCGAGGGCGAGGAAAATTTCGGGGAGTTCCCGGTTACGGTGGGAGGTCGGGGGCCGAGCGATGCGCGTTTCTCTCGTACACGTACGCGCGTGTGTGCGAGGCGTTGGCTCTAACTGAACCCGAGTGAGGCATTGGGGTCTAACTGAACCCGAGCGATTGCACTGCAGGCTACGCGTTACTGAACCCGAGCGATTGATTGATGGCTGTTAACTGAACCCGATCGAGCGATTCCTTCGCTACTGCTGCTAACTGAAGCCGATCGATGCTGCCTCTGGATGAACAGTGAGCATTGCGCGCGGGGGGGGGGGGGGGGGTGGATGAACAGTTCCCGGTGGGGGTGGATGAACAGGACCCCGTGGTGTTGCCTCTGGATGAACAGGACCCCGATCGGTCGAGCCGGTTGGGGCTGGATAAACAGGACCACCCCGTGCAGGGCAGGATGAACAGTAGACGGTGGAGGGCAGGATGAACAGTAGCCCGTGGAGGGGTGGTTGAACAGGATCCCGTGGAGAGGGCTGGTTGAATAGTAGCCGGTGGAGTAGCGCGCGGTGGAGGCTGGATGAACAGGAGCCCGTGGATGAACAGTCGCAGGTGGAGGCTAGAGAAATTCGACGGTGGATGAACAATAGCTCATGGAGGCTGGAGGGGGTCGACAGTGGAGATGAACAGTATCATGTGGAGTCCCGTTTTGCGGTACGCCACACCCCTCCTGATGAACATGACCCCCGTTTCGACCATAGGAGGTCCGTTTCGTCCATTTTGCGGTACGCCACACCCCTCCCGATGAACAGGACCCCCGTTTCGACCGTAGGAGGTCCGTTTCCTCCGTTTTGCGGTACGCCAGACCCCTCCCGATCAACAGGACCCCGTTCCGAACGTAGGAGGTCCGTTTCCTCCGTTGTGAGGTACGCCAGGCCTCATTTCCATCGGCTGTTCCGTCCAAGCCCTCCCGATGAACACGACCATGCATTCCATTCCGACCCAGCCGGTTGGCTCCCACGCGTTCTGTTGCCTCCCGATGAACACGACACATTCCGTTGCCTCCCCATGAACATGACGCATTCCGTTGCCTCCCCATGAACATGACACATTCCGTTGCCTCCCCATGAACACGACGACGACGCTGTTTCTCCATTCCGACCCAGCCATGTCAACGAGCCCTCGCCGTACGTATGCGCGAGTAGGCGTTCGAGACCCCACCCATATGTACACATAAGTGGCCGTATTTTCTTTCTTGCACCCTGGCCGCCTCTACTACGACACGTGCACGCCTTTACATCCACCAGTATATATGTACGTACACGTTCGCGACCAGAATGACAATGCTACATACGCTTCGACCAGGTGGGTCCCGACTGTCAGGCACTTCCTTGCGTGTGAAGATGTAGCTGGTGGGTCCCAGCAGTCAGGGGGCGAAATACGATGGCCCGTCTGGTGGGTCCCCGCTGTCAGTTGGAGGAATAATTATTTTGCACGTAATAAGGAGGCACTTCCTTGCTGCGGCCGTGGACCCAGCTGTCAGCATCTCCACGTACAGTCCACGTCCGATGGAAGCCATTCCTTGACCATGTTGACCACGCCGCGCCGAGAGCACCAGGGCGGTGGACGACGGCGAGGCCTAGGAAGGGGACGACGCGGAGCCGGGGAAGACGCGGCAGTGGATGTCCACGCGTAGAGGAGTACGAGGGCACTGGTTCACTGCGGTGTGAGGCTACCGTCGCCGTAGAGTAACAGGGGGTGTGGGTGAGTAGAGGGATGGCCTGGCCAGCGGTGGGAGTGGTAGGGGGCGGTGAGGCCTCTGCCGCATCGCAGCCGGCCACGGGAGGCAGGAGCACGAGGCACGACCGGCGCTGGTTTTGGCGGCTGGAGCAAGAGGACCAGAGGTTGAAGAAGCACTACGACCGTTGGATGGACATCGTACGGTCACTGGAGCTAGAATCGTGCATATTGACTAAGTTGACAAAGCCCTTCGTCCCCGTCAACTTAGTAGGCCCACAAGTCAGCCTGCCACTATACTAGGTCCCAGCTAACAGGGGGAGTATTCATTTTTTTGTGCGTAATAAGGAGGCACTTTCTTGCGTGCGAAGATATAGCTGGTGGGTCCGAGCTGTCAGCGGCAGTAATGTTTTTTTTCGCGAAATACAGAGGCCCTTTCGATGGGTCCCTGATGTCAGGTGGAGGAATCATTATTTTGCGCGTAATAAGGAGGCATTTCCTTGCATGCGGCCGTGGACCCAGCTGTCGGCCTCTCCACGTACAGTCCACTTCAGATGCATGTCAGTCATTCACCACGTTGACCAGGCCGCGCCAAGAGCACCAGGGCGGTGGACGACGGCGAGGCCTAGGAAGGGAAGGACACGGAGGCAGGGAAGACTCGGCAGTTGTTTCCCACACGGAGGGGAGTATGACTGTACGAGGGTTTACTGGTTCGTCTGCCGTCGCCGGAGAATAACAACAGGTGTGGGTGAGTAGAGGGATGGCTAGGCCAGCGATGTGAGTACGGTGGGGCGGTGAGGCCTGCGCGGCAGCACAACCAGCCGCGGGGAGGAGGGAGCAGGCAGTCCCGCCGATGCTTGTTTGAGCGGCTGGAGCAGGAAGAGCAGAGATTGAAGAAGCACGACGGCCGTTGGATGGACATCCAACAGTTACTGCTTGTGCGTCAACCTTTTTTTAGGAAAGCCTCAAATATGTGGAAAACAACATACAACCCATCTGCCATTATTTCTAATAATTTTCAGCCCATTTGCTAATTCTTAAGGATTTTTTTGGAGCCCATATTCTTTTTGTTAGCATTACAGCCCAAATTGTGGCCACGGTTAAAAAATTATACGAAATCTTGCATATTTCGGTGCGGTCCGAACTGTTTTTAATCCCGAAATTTTGACTCACATTCAAACTGATTTTAAAAATAAATGTATATCAATATAAAATCCAACAAATTCTCGACGCATAAAAATTATTGTAATTTAAAATCTTGAAATGAAAAAAATATATTTGAAACTAATTGCCGGTTTGATGTGTTTTAAAAATGTACAACCCATTTCTCATTACTGATGGGCCATTTTCTCGGCCAGCCGAATGAAAGCTCTCCTCGTCTTGAGAGATTTGCAGCCCAACATGCCTGACAAAGCGACTTACTTGGCAAATCACAAAAAACTGGGCTGTGGACGCGGGCCCAGCTGTCAGCCTCTCCACATACAGTACTCTTCCGATGGAAGTTGTTCCTTGACCACGTTGACCACGCCGCGCGGAGAGCACCACGACGGTGGACGACAGCGAGGCCTAGGAAGGGGACGACACGGAGCCGGGGAAGACGCGGTAGTGGAAGCCCGCGCGGAGAGGAGTACGAGGGTTCACTGGTTCGGCTGCGGTGTGAGGCTGCCGTCGCCGCAGGGCCTGGCCAGCAGTGGGAATAGTAGGGGGCGGTGAGGCCTCCGCGGCAGCATAGCCGGCCACAGGAGGCAAGAGCATGCGGCACGACCGGCGCTGCTTTGGGCGGCTGGAGAAAGAAGACCAGAGGTTGAAGAAGCACTATGGCCATTGGATGGACATCGTACGGTCACTGGAGCTCGAATCGTTCATATTGACTAAGTTGACAGAGCCCTCCGTCCCCGTCAACTTTGTTGGCCCACAAGTCATTCTCCCACTATGGTGGGCCCCAACTAGCAGGGGGTATTCATTTTTTTGTGCGTAATAAGGAGGCACTTCCTTGCGTGCGAAGATATAGCTGGTGGGTCCGACATGTCAGCGGGGGGAACGTTTTTTTCGCGAAATACAGAGGCCCTTCCGGTGGGTCCCAACTGTTAGGTGGAGGAATCATTATTTTGCGCGTACAGTCCACGGACGATGGATGTCATTCGCCGACCAAGTTGACCAGGCCGCGCCGTGAGCACCATGGAGGTGGACGACGGCGAGGCCTAGGAAGGGAACGACACGGAGCCGGGGAAGACTCGGTAATGGTTGCCCACGCGGTGGGGAGTACGAGGGTTTACTGGTGCAGCTGCCATCGCCGGAAAATAACAGGAGGTGTGGGTGAGTAGAGGAATGGCCTGGCCAGCAATGAAGTAGGGCGGGGCGGTGCGGCCTATGCGGTAGCACAGCCGGCCACGGGAGGCAGGAGCAGGCAGTCCCACCGGAGCTGGTTTGGGCGGCTGGAGCAAGAAGATCATATATTGAAGAAGCAGCACGGCCGTTGGATTAACATCCAACGGTCACTGCTGCTAGAATCATTTGTGGACTAAGTTGACAAAGCCAAAGTACACGTCAACCTAGTAGACCCACAAGCCAGCCTCCAAATCTGTCCCAAACATCATACAGCCCGAAATTTCTAGCCAGATTCAAATTAATTTTAAATCTAAATATACCTTAATTTAAATTCAATGAAATTTTACCCGCACAAAAACAATGAAATTTGAAATATCAAAATCCGAAAGAAAACAGTATTTTGGAACTAATTGTCTGTTTGCTGTATTTTTTCATTTTACAGCCCATTTATTATTACTTATAGCCGACTTCTTATTACTTATAGCCCATTTTCTGGGCAAAATGCATCCCTCCTCATCTTGAAAGATTCCCGGCCCAGCAGGGCGTAGAAAAGCAAGTAGGCCTACGTTGGTTATTCTGCAAAAAATAAAATAGCTGGCTAGCAATTTTCAGAAAGGAAAAAAAACTGGGTTGGTCATGTGCTAAACATATGAAATAAAAGCCTGGGCTAGACGGGCCACGGGTCCCGCACAACCCAGTTGATACCCTTCTCCGTCCCAAAAAAACAAAATTACTGCGCGCGCTGCTGGGTCCCTACTGTCATCCTCACCATGTACAGTCATCTCCTTATTCCTCTCAGTTGTTGACCATGTTGACAACACCGGAGGGCGGCGCCGCGGTGAGCGAACCAAGGCAGAGGACGATGGTGAGGCCTCGGACGGGAACGAACAGGAGCCGGGGCAGATCACAGCCAGCCGTGGGAGGCGGGAGCAGGCGGTCCCGCCGGTGCTGGTTTGGCTTTGGCGGCTCGAGGAAGAAGAGACTGAAGAAACGCGACAGACATTGAATGTCAAGCCAACGGTCAAGGTTGGCACAATCGTTTGTTGACTAAGCGGACACCAAGTAGCATACTTTTTTTATATATAGGAAGAAAACTGTGAGGAAAATACGTTCGTCTGCCGTCCTCCTCACAGGGAACGTTCGCCACATAAGTGACTAGCACCCTTGGTTTTCAACCAAGAGGTCTTGGGTTCGAGTCCCAGGAACTCTCAATTTTGTCCTCCTTCCTTCCTCGCAAAAAAATGGAAAGAAAATCAAAGACTTGGGAAGGCGTACAGAACAAGCTAGTGTACCAGTAATGAGACGTTGCCGAGTTTTAGAAAAAAGAAAGACGTGCTCCTGTAGCTGGTTCGAATCAAAACCTAGACTATGACTATATATGGTGCTATGCTACTCTGCAAGTAATGAAACTGACATATCCAACGTTCGCTTCTCCTCTTCTCTACTTACTCTGCCTAGCATCAGAAGCTCTGGCCGCAGCAACCATGTCCGCTGGCTGCTCGTCCACCTGCTCTTCAGCAGGCAACAACCAGATATGCGCCAAGTCGCAATCCGTACCATCGCCTGTGGGTCTCATCACACCCTCGCCGGCACGTGCACCGCAGCCGATTGCTCATCGCAACCCGCTGCCGTTGGTGTGGTGCCACTGCTGGAAATCACGCAGAGTCATCCGTCGCGTCTCAACCACAATCCGAAACCCTGGCCGAGTCTTCTACAAATGCCCGAATCATGGGGTAATAATATGTTTAAGTGTTGTTCTGCTGCTTTCAGTTGCTGATTTTTTTAATAGTTTGGTTGATGATCTACCAATTTGATTCGTGCAGAAAAGGGAAGATTCATGTGATTTGTATTTCTAGGAAGTTGCTGATGTGGGGGAATGCAACTACGCTGATTATTTGGTTAGCCGAGGAATCCCAATACCAGCAGGTTGGGGTGTTGGACAAGTAACTGAAGGAACGACAGAAGAGGAAGATGCAGAGCAGAAGGTTAAAGATGCATTTCCTCTGATCATGGCCAAGCAACAGCTGCTGAACAGCCTTGATAGCAATGAGGAGATGAAAGAGCTTGTGAAGATAATGGGCAAAATCGATGTGCTCTGTAGGATGATTGTCTCTTTATTTGCAGTGTATGTAGCACTCGTGATGTATTCAGTGGCTACGACATGAGCACTTTGCTGAAACTAGTAATGAATGAAACCTATGTAGCAGGCTGGGCGTAGTGTTGTGAACATCTAATGATTTCTATTAACGGAAATCAGGGGGTATCCCCTTTTGCTCATATAAATAAATAAATAGCAGAGGCCCTGTCGGGTCAGCTTTGTTCTCATTCGAAGACGTCGAGAAAATTAAAGTCCAATAGCAAACTAAACAACAATGTCATCATGTTTTTGTTGTCATACAATCACCAAACACAAATCAGCATACATAACAAGTGATGTTATCACAGCAAAATACTAAACAACATGTTCATCAGGTTTCAGTTGTCATAGCAACCACAATTTCACATAGTAGATAAAAAAACGTCTTCTGACAGGCAAATACGACAAAAGCTATGTAATCATCATCTGCAGCAGCAACATCAACATCTTCGCCATGTGTATCAGTCTGAATCATAATTCCCCACGGTGTCATCTTCTTCTTTGTCCTCAACGTCCTCGAACGTTGGCTTCTTCTTGATCAACTCTTGTATGTCCACAGCACGACAGGCAATCTTTTCGCCGGCGTCATTGACGTGATGGTTCTCAAAGATATTAGGAACATCTGTGTTATCTTGTACATCAGGAGCAGTGTAAGCATCATCTTGTTGTGCAACTTCATTAAACGAATTCCTCTGCTCAAACCTTTGCAATACTCTCCAGTCATCACTACGTGCAAATGTGTCTGCCATGAAAAATATCTGTGTTGCTTGATTTGCCAAAATAAAAGGCTCGTTGGTCTGGTACGCTGCCTTGACATTGATGGATTTGAAATAATCATCAGCTCTAGGTTTTGCGATCCTGGAAAACAGGTTATACCAACGACAGCACAACAGAACCACACACCGATGATCCTCGAAACTAGAGATATACAGCAACTGAATAATGTCTGTTATGTTAGCATACATTTCAGTTGTCTCTTTGTCATACGTATCCGTGCTCATGATGGCACTGTTTTGTGTCTTCCTGCTTTGTCTCGTGCAAGGGTGTTGTAGCGCACATCTCCAACAACGCAAGATTCATAATGTCTTACCCGAGTATCAGGACCCATTGCCAGTGAGTAAAGGGCATCATCAACTGCCTGCCCATCCTCTTGCATCTTCTTAACCTATGGTTAGAAAATAGACAAGCTAATCATCTTATGTACTCAATATATTGAAAAAACTGACAGTGCACTTCAAAAGCTTACATGGTTCTTGAACCATTTTGCAAATCCTGCCATAACCAGTTTGTCAATGTTTCTTGGATTTTTTGACAGTAACTCCTCTTTGTAGATGCTGCACAACATATTGATCGCGTCAAACATCTAAATATATAAGAATGTGCTGCAAGTTTAGTAGATTACGATGTATAAGCTGTAGTACTGCACTTACTTGATATAAGGTAGTATCTCAGGACAGTTATTCAACACATACCAAACCATTTTGTCCAAATCTTTAGGTTTGTCCTCTTGTTGACTCTTCCCTGTAACTCGAATAGAATAATTGAAAACATTGAGCCCGGGATTGTCTTCACCCACCACTTTGTTAAGCTGATCAGTTGTTTCAATGTATTTTGAGCAGAATGTCAACGCTTCTGTAGCAATGTAGGCCTCTACAATGGAACCCTCGGGTCTAGTTATGTTCCTAACATAGCCCTTGAAAGTGCCTAGCCGCCTTTCAATAGGGTACATCCAACCGTACTGTACAGGACCTCTAAGTAGTGCCTCATCAGGTAGATGAACAGCCAAATGCACCATCACATCAAAGAAGGCTGGAGGATATATCTTCTCAAGGTCGCATAGGATAGTTGGTATCTTGTCTCTAAGACGCTCCAAAGCATCTTTCCTCATATTCCTACTGCAGAGTTCCCTGAAGAATTGTCCCAACTCTGCAACTGCTCTGTATAAGTCAGGGCGGCCCAATCCTCTAAGGATAACAGGTAAAACCCTTTGAAGTAGGACGTGGCAGTCATGAGTTTTCAACCCTTGTACCTTGTTTCCATCTGCACTGACTCTCCTTTCAGGGTTGGAAGCAAATCCATCTGGGAATCTCACACGTGACAGGACCTCGCAGAATTCTTTTCTTTTTACCTTGTCCAAGACGTACACAGCTGGTGCCATATCCCGTGGTTTACCTTCACCTTGCACCTGCAAATCCTTTCTGATACCCAGGTGTGTCAAATCAATCCTAGATTTTAAGGTATGTTTCGTCTTGCCTTCAATATTAAGAAGTGTGCCGATAATGCTGTCACATATATTTTTCTCGATGTGCATCACATCAAGATTATGCCGCAGATCCAAATCTTTCCAATACTCCAAGTCCCACAAAGTGGACATGTGGGTAAACAATAATCTCTCTTCTACCCTGCCACGTTTCCTTTTCCCGCTACCATTACCAGGATGGTTTCCTGGTGTAATATGCCTGACCTTCTCTAATTCCACTTGCAACTCATCAGCGGTGAGACTCTTTGGCGCATCACGGTTTTCATGCTTTGCATTGAACACATGTCTTCGGTATTTTCAAGGATGCGGCTTGTCCTTGGCAAGGAAACGGTGGTGTCTAATGTAACAGATCTTGCTAAGTATTGCGTATGACAGCGGATTCCTGTCACAGCGAACACATGCATTGTAACCATGTGTCGTTCGCCCTGACATAGTGCCCAAAGCCGGATAATCATGGATGCACCAAATTATAACAGCACGCAGAAAGAAATCAACTGGTGGGCTGCAATATAGGTCTCGAGTGAGAACACCCTTCCATAGCTGTTGAAGTTCCTCCACAAGAGGCTCCATGAACAAATCAAAATCCTTTCCAGGACTTTTTGGACCTGGGATGAGCAAGACCATCATGTAGTTTGATTCTTTGGTGCAGACATTTGGAGGCATGTTGTAAGGGATAACAAGCACTGGCCACATGCTATATGTGGCGCTCTGGTGGCCAAATGGGTTACATCCATCTGAAGTTAAGCCAAGTCTAATGTTTCTCGGGTCAGCAGCAAACTCTTTGTGTTTATCATTGAAGCTTTTCCACTCACTACCATGAGATGGATGGCTCATTACATTCTGATCTCTGTACTCCTGGTTCCTAGAATGCCACGGTACATCCTCTCTTGTTTCAGCATCATGAAACAACCTTTGCAATCTTGGTGTAATTGGAAAATGTCTCAGAACATTATGAGGAATCCTCTTCACAGCATCGCCATCTTTCCATCTTGATGATTTGCATTTCGGGCATTCACTTAAGTTGGCATAATCCTTCCAGAACAGAACACAATTATTCTTACAAACATGGATCATATCATATTCAATTCCAACTGCACGAAGGAAATTCTTCATTTTACTGTAGGTGTGTGGCAGCTCAGACGCATATGGGAAAGATTCGCGGAAAGCAGCCAACATCGCATCGAATGATTTTTTGGTCATCCGCTCAGATGTCTTCACCTGAAGAAAGGTGACCATAGCTGAGAATACTGACAGCTTATTTCCTGGGGTGACAGCAACCGTTGCATTGTTCCAACATGCGGGCCCACCATTTTTCTTCTGCAGGTGAAAGTTCATGGAATGCACGAGCATTTCATAGCATTGTTTCAATGTTGGTCAAACTCACTGGCTCTGCCACCACCACCTCCTCCTCCTCTTCCACCTGAGCATCAGGCAGATCAAGATGGTGATCTGCTGCTTCCACGTAGTCAATAACATTGACATTCACAGCTTCACCATGATGAACCCACCTAGTATATGTGACCGACATCCCATAGAAGTGTAGATGATTTTGCACAGTTGACTGGGGTCTTGTAACTGAATTCATACAACTGCTACACGGGCAGAGCACATCTGATTTCGGACCACCGTACTTAGCTCTGATAAAGTTCATGAAGTTTTCAATCCCCTCGACATATGCAGCGGAGAATCTTCGAGTAGAAGTTATCCAAGTCCTGTCCATCTGTTAGACATACAAATTAGTTCTTCTACTAGATATTACAGGAAAAACATATATGCTTTTTTATGAAGTCCAGAAAAAAATACCTAGGTCGATGTGTAAAGCTATGGCAAGATATTTGGAGGAGCAGATCTAAGTAATGAAATATATGTAAAGCTAATTTAGCAAACAGATTTGAGTGCCAAATTATGCTAGGCTGTTTCAGCAGTCAATGAGGTTGAGCACACAGCCATCGAACTATCGAAGGCCATCGCAATAACAAAAATCGAGTATAAAACGGTGTAGAGCTATTTTAGCTAACAGATTGGCTACTAGACCATGGCAATCTACATCACAATAAATATATGGCAGGATATTTTAGCAACTAATCGGCCTTGGCATGCCATCTCAGCCAAGCAAATTGAGTGCAGAACAGGGCAAGGAAGCTTCTTAAGCAGAGCATATTGACAGTAAACTACCTTGGCAAACAGTGAGAGAAACAGCGTCTATCAGCTAACATTCAGCGCTACACCGACATGAACGGGGCCTCAGTCTAGAATGCACGTACTGTGGGAGAAGCTGACCGCCGTGCGTCTCCACACGAACGTCACCAGCGGTGGCGACGTTGACCGCCATGCGCCTCCACAAGAACGTAGCCAGAGGTGGCGGCGCGGCTAGAGGACGACAGTCTACGAGAGCGTACTGTGGGAGCGAGAGGATCGCCGAACCGCGGCGCCGACATATCGGTGCGGCGGGGAGGGTGGCTTTGGCGGAGCGAATGGAGTGGAGGGGGACAGGGGGAGGGGGGTTTGGGGAATATTATTGGCTAGTTGGCCGAAGGGCAGTTGAATCGAATTTGGGGGGAATTTTTGGGTGTGGGGGGGGGGAGGATTTTCGCGCGGGTGGGCGGGGGGAGTTTGGCGCATGGTCGGTTTCTCCAAGTGCAGTCCCACGTGTCAGTGAAGAGGCAAGCCGAAGCGCGTTCCGTTTGCGTGAGCCGTGTGCAGGACCGAACGTGTGTGGGGTGCAATGCGACCGCGACAGGAGTGCTGTGAGTGTACCGCATTTTTTCCTTTTAAACTAGGTGCTTCGCCCCCTCAAAAAAATATCTGTTGCTTCGCGCGATCCATCGATACTACTACTAGTAATCTAGTAATCCCGACTAAAACGGCGCGGCCGGGTCTTTTCCCGCGCGATATGCTGGGAGGTTAGCTTAGTTGGGTTTTTTAGGACAAGTAATACTACACCTACGTAATCCTAGTTACGTAATTAATGTAATGTGAAACGTGTGAGCTGTTGATTGTAGATTGGGGGGAGGGAGGGGACCACCACCATGAAAATCAGGGGAGGGGAGAGAGAGGCAATTTACGTTAACCCTTTCGTAGGTTCCCGTAGATGTAGAAAGATGTGTCAGATCCTGCAATATAGGCCGTCCGATCTATATCTAACGGATAGGAAGGAAACTATGACAATTTACCTGCAGTCCTCTCCACATTTGCAGATAAGGCTTTCCCTCGTTCATCCTTTTCTCCCACAAGATCTTGATCTTCCGTGCAATGCACGGGCATCTTGCTAGTACTCCTACAATATGTATATTATTGTGAAAGTTCATATACACCGGCCGAGATTAATGCAAACACGGCAGATTTTCATTACATTTCGAACTTTTATAGGACAAAAAAATAAAAGAAACCCGACCCTAAACCTATTCTACGGCGGCGACCGACATCCTCCATCTGTGATCTCCATGTACGGGGGCGGGGTTCAAGACCCGTGAAGTGAAGGTGCGGTCTCCGGCAAGGAAAAGTAGAACACGGGAGACGGACCGACCAGTTGGCACACCATGTCCTGCTGCCTCCCATGCCCTACTCATCCTCGGAGGAGTCCCCGACCTCGGCGGTGCCGGACGTTGGACGGCGGCAAGTAGGACGCGTGGCTGACGGTGCTCCCGTCGTCGGCCGCCAGCGTGGCCACCACTTGTGCGGCGACTTGAGCGAGGGCGGCGACCTCGAGCTCCATCCCCGCAGACAAGCTCTCCCGCAGAGCGTTCGCGCTTGCGGTCATGGCGGATGTGGTTCCAGGTAGGAGGACGATGCGCTATGGTGTGGAGGTTAGCTGCGTGTTACCGCTTTAAGTAGCGCATTCCGGTGAGGCCAAGCGCCCTGGTGCGTCATTAAGTCACCGGAGTTGGTTCCGCGAGCACCGAGCCTCTTAATAACGACATACGAATGGATGGCATGAATGCGGGCAGCTGGCGCCGGCTGGGAACGCACCGCGCGACGGTGCGAGGGACGAGGGTTTTGGTGTGACAGGGTAGTCAGTTGCGCTCGTGGCAACGTTGGAGATGCCCTTTGCTCACATGCGATCCCCGCATGTCATTGAAAAAGCAAGACGACCCGGCATGGTCTCAGGTCCAGAGGATGCAGTTGGCCGCGCTACACCACTCCGCGGACGCGTCACGGCGCCCCGTGCATCCTCGACGAGCCGGGTGTTGGGGTGTGTTTGGATTGTGGCCAAAGTGCACCTTGCCAAAATTTTGGTCATGACCAAAAGATTGGTCTTTGTTTGGATGGTTGCCATTTTTTGGCATGCCAATGAACTCTAGCCAACTCTAGTTCATTTTTCTTGCCAATGTCGGCCAAATCATGGGCAACCAAAACCTCAACCAAAATTTTGGTCATGACCCAAAGATTGGTCTTTGTTTGGATGGTTGCCATTTCTTTGGCATGCCAATGAACTCTAGCCAACTCAAGTTCATTTTTCTTCCCAATGTCGGCCAAATCCTGGGCAACCAATACCTCAACCAAAATTTTGGCTACCCAATGCTTTGATGGGGCAACCTTGGGCACAAACCAAACATACCGTTGGTCGTGCCACAGTACTAACACCACCCTCGGCAAACTGAAACCGACCGTGTCTAGCAATGATATGAGCGTGTCGCTCACCGCGGTCGCCGTGTCCAGAGGCAGTGCTGGAGCTGCGCCCCGTTGTTGGCCCGACGACCCACATGAACGGTTGTCGGTGGCGAGCAGGTCGTGGGCCAGCTCCTCCACTGGACTAGTTTGTGCTACGTCATCCCGACGGGTGTGCCCCACATGTCTGTTTCCCTGTTTTCCCAGCCATATTCGAGCGTCAGTGCTCCGTGTTGTGCATTAGGCCTTTCAGTATGTAGGCCAAGCGAGACAACTTATTGTTTATTTGAGCCATTCAAGTATAATCATGTGGTGTTTGCTTATTTCTCATTCCTCTCCAACCCTCTTCTCCATCGATCATGTCGCCCTCCAGTCGAGTCCATCCTCCCGCAGGCCTCATTTGAACATTCCGCCGAGTATCATTCGCATGTACCTACCCTAGTCCTCTTTCAATAGATCTCCGGACCCCGAGATGAAATTGAGAGGGAACGAGTGGGGGCACGTGATACCTAAGGCGGATTCAAAATTTTGAACCGGTGATCATAGGATCCGCAAATCATATATAAAGGGTATTCAATGTTCGTTTCATTTTTGAACGTACAATATACTCCCTCCTATCCTTTCTAGTTTACATATAAGTTTTATGTGTAGTCAAAGTATATCTACTTTGATCAAAAAGGTATCAACATTCAACAATTCCCAATCAATATTGTTAGATTCGTACATACTCCTAGATTTGTACTCGAGATGGTTTCCAATTTTACTTTTGACAAGATTAATAGTACATGAGATGTATAATGTGAAAATTATATCATTGGAAACTCCTTTCACATACGAATTTGACTGTATGCTTTGTGTAAGTTGCATGTCATATATTATTACTCTAACATTTGGTCAAAGTAGTATATTGGAAGTGGATCCTCTGACGTAGGTATCCCTGCCTTACCCTCCCTTTCAGTCACTTACTGGCGGACCCCATGCTTGCTAGGCCCCGCATGTCAGTTACTCAATGGGTTTGGCCACGTCAGGGGATCCTCATCCGTAGTATACTCCCTCTGTTTTTATTTACTCCGCATAAAATGGAGGGAGTGGTGGTATAATAAATGACGTGGACGGGGGAGGGGAGGGACGTCGGTTTGCTCTCAACTGCGGTCCCACAAGTGAGCGAAAACGCAAGACAAAGTGCGTTCCATTCAGTGAGTGACGGGAGGATCCAACGTGCCGGGCTGCAACGCGAACGCGACAAGAGCGATGTCCAGTCAAAACCGATTGACCGGTCGTCACCGGAACCACTATTCACACCAGAACCTTCGCTGCTCGGCCTACGCCAGCCACTTCCCTAAAAACAACACCAAATCTCCAGCCCATTCCCCCACCTTCGATCCCCTAGCCCGCATCAAGCATCCCCTAGTTCGCCGGAAAGCCATGGTGCGTCGCAAGATCACTTACTACAAGATGCTGACGCCGGAGCGCCGCGCAGAAATCGCGGCGGCGGTCGGCGCCACAGACCTCTGTTCCCAAGCTCGCTTTGCGGCGGGTCAATCCCCGAGTTCTATGGAGCCAAGCTACAAGGAGGAGGAAGCCGATCCAATGTTCATGGCGGAGGTCGCGGCGCAGAAGGCCCCCGATGGGTATGAGACGATGGACGTCGACTTCGTGCCGGCGTCTGAGTCCCCCATGGTGCGGGCGGATCAGCGGTTTAACATGGTGATACTAAAGGAGGACGGGGAGGCAGAGGCTCAACTCGACGCGGAGCGGGTGCATGCCGCTGCCATCGAGGCTCTCCTGTAGGCGGAACCGGATGTCGTGGATGTGAACCGGGCGGCGGAGGCTCAACTTGAGGCGGAGCGCGCGGATGCCGCTGCCATCGAGGCCCTCCTGCAGGCGGAACCGGACGTCCTGGACTTGAACCGGGCAGCAGAGGCTCGACTCGATGCAGAGCGCACGGATACCGCTCTCAACGACGCCCTCCTGCAGGCGGAGCCGGACGTCCTGGACTTGAACCGGGCGGCGGAGGCTCGACTCGACGCGGAGCGCGCGGATGCCGCTGCCATCGAGGCCCTCCTGCAGGCGGAACCGAACGTCCTCGACTTGAACCAGGCTGTGCTCTCGTCCGTGCAGAGCGCCCGCACGCTCCGCTTGAACGAGTAGCTGGAGGCCGAGGACAACCACGGTGCGGAGACACACGTCGGCAGCGACGGCTGGTTCACGCTGGCAGCCAAAGACGACGAGGTCGTCTCTTTCCGCGAGCAGTGATAGTTTTTCTTTATGTTGTTGTTTTTATGGATCTTTTGCTGTGTAAAAACATATATTTGTTATGCAAGTCGACTGACTTGGGTCAGTCTACCATTTCAGGCGGTTGGATGAATATCCTACGTCTCCTAACCCTTCTTTCCTCCTTCCTCCCCTCTTCTTCTTCCCCAACAGACCACCGCACGGGCCGTACAGATACTCCCCAACATGCGGTTGGATAAACATACTCTATGAAACGAAAATTATGTGTCAGCGATAGGATGACTGAGTTTGGTGTGTTCACATGCGACAACACATGTCAGTGAGTGTGCGTTCCCTTGGTTGGGTTTGCGGCGTGCAGGAGCGACTGTGTCAGGGTGCGGTGCGACCACGGCGTGTAGGAGCGACTGTGTCAGGGTGCGGTGCGACCGCGGCGTGCAGGAGCGACCGTGTGAGGGTGCGGTGTGACCGCGATAGCCGTGCGCAAGTGGACCTCCTTCTCATTTTGAAAACTTTAGGAAAGCTTGGCAAAAATGTGTGGCGAAGTTTGGCAATGCAAGGCCTAGACCCAAATAGGATAAGTACATACGTACTAGGAGTACTAGTGTTAAAAAAATAAAGGCTGGGTTTTCCTTCACGGGATTTAATCGATACAAATCCTCGTTTCACGTGTCAATTAATGCGTATTTTTTTCTCCAAAGACCAAAGAGCTAACCATCTCACTCCTCATCGCTTGATTAATGCAGCGCCATGCAAACCAACCTTCTCACTTGAGCATGCATGCAAGGGATATTAATGTCCTTGGTTGCTAACCCCATCAATTTTGCCTCGATTAGTGTTAGTGGCCCTTTGTAAATTGTAATTTTGATATACTGGCCTTGTGTACAAAAAAATGGAGGTAGTAACTATATTTGACTTCCTTCCCCATTGCGGTGATGTTGACGATATTTTTTGGGTGGTTTGGCGAAGTGTGTTCGACGGAGAACACCATTGAGGGAGACCACAGTAAGTCGTTCGCAAGTGCCACCTGCAAGCCGAGACAACCGCCTTATTTGCATCCAGGAAGTCCTTTACTAGTACTACTTGGAGTAACTAATGCGGTGATATGGCATCTCGTAGAAGACGATGGAGAAGCGGAGTCACCGAAGAGTGAAATGATGGTTGCTTCGTCCGTGCTTTTGTGATTTGACGCCTCACTGCTTTGTGATTTGTGATAGAAGGGACAGGGGAGTAGACTCTGTGCTCTATACTGTACTACATGCGTCCAAGCATGGGAGAAAGAGGAGAGACGTTGCATTTTTCTATTCCTTCAATCAATCAATCAGGGAGCTTCGGTCCCATCTTTTTGGCTTTGGCAACACCGTCCACAATGGTTCCCACGATGCCAAAAGCTATTTTCACATTTGGCTACACATTGTGGATGGCCTTAACCGTACCACTTGGTTTTGCTCCTGTGTGCTATCTATACAAATCTCAATTATATTGATCTAAAAAATTATAGAATCGAGATTAGTAAAAAGGAGGTGATTTTGCCGCGCGGATGGCGGGGGAGGTTTCTTATTTGAGCAATGCTACATCCACGTAATGGTTTATGTAAAGTTACGAACTGATGTGATGTGGGACTATTTGATTGGATTAAAGGAGAGGATTAGGCCCACCCCACCTGAAAATCAGGGGGGCATATATAGATTATATGGAAAGTATACGTAGCAGCTACGTAGCTCTTTGTAAGTCTAGGATTAGGCTTCTTATTTTCGGAGGACGTTGTCCTGGCGGTTTGCTAACATGCGGTCCCATGTGTCAGTGCTTTACCAAGCCGATCCGCGTCCCACATGAGGCAGAACAACGACAGAAGCAACACGCGGTTAAGTTGAAGAAGATGAGGGAGAAGCGGATTCAGCAACGAGTTAAATGATGGTTGCTTCGTCCCTCCAACTTAACTGCGGGAAAGGTGCAGCTTTGTGATTTGACGCCTCATTGCTCATTACTACGCCGGCGCCATGACTAGGGTGCTTCACCCCGGCTGCTCTGCACTGTATTCCGGTATGGCATGTGGACCCGGTAGCTTGATGTCCCGCATGTCAGCGAAAGGGACTAGAAGATTTATGAAAGCGAGCGCTCCACTCTTACGACGGAGGAGTAGACGACACGACGGCCCAGTGAACTGTCACTTGTACTGTATAGTACTATAGTTTTGCTGTTTCGCACGATCCATCGATACAAACCCGATTAAACAGGAAAGGGCGGGATTTTTCCTGCGTGGTAGATGATACTGGCCATACATTTCAAAGGCAATTTTAATGTATGCAAACTGAATAATTATAAGTAACAATATGATATCTAGTAAAACTAAAACCACATATGATTTATTGTGTTAGAGTGTAGTAGTAGTGTTGTATTGCATAGTTGTTAGATGTAACATGCGAGGACGTGTAGAGATGTAGTTTTGGAGGGCCTACAGAGAGAAAAGCGTAATACGGTCACCGAACTTCAGAATAAGCTGATTACGGTCACTATATATGTTTTGCGGTGATTATACGGTCACTTGCTCACAGCTTAGCATCGGATTGCACTCTGTTGACCGGCCAAATAGTCTGCGTGGCGCCATGTTGACTAGTTAAATTGACCACGTTTGTTGTGGGTCCCACCTGTCAGTTCGCATAGGTAAAAGGTCAGATAAACACAAATTTACATAGGCGCGATAAGGCTCCAACCCGTGCACGGGAATCACCTAGTTGTGTATGTGTCTGTCAGGGCCTGATGTGTGCGCATGCACGTGTAGGTTGAGCACTTGAGCGTGAGAGTGTGTGTTGGTCGTGTGGTGTACTGGTGGGTGCATGCATGTGTGCGTGTGTGCATGTGAGTGTTGCGTGCGTGCGTGGCTGCGTGTGTACATGTGAGTGTTGCGTGCGTGCATGGGTGCATGTGTTTGTGTGAGTGTTGCGTGGCTGCAGTTTGTGTGCATACGTGAAAGGGGCGTACATGGGGGGTATGTGATGGAGAGAGAGATGCTCTTCGTTTCTCTTTATTATGACTAACTTTGTATATAGTATAAAAATATAGAAATTCACAGTGAGGAGTAAATATCATTGTGGGCACCATGCAATGCAAATTAGCGTTCGTACTCCTCCATATAAGTTTGTAATGTTGTATATATGTAGAAACTCTAAAATAATTTTTTGTCCACACTTTATTCAAAAGGAATGTTGTATGCGAAATAAACGTGAAGAGAGGGCTTTTTAGATCAATGGGGTATGTGATGTAACATGTGTGAATGTGTAGTTGATGCATTTGGCGGGGCCTAGAGAGGTATGTGTGTGTATTACGTATTCGAGAGATGCATGGATAGAGGGGCCGACCGGGGGGGGGGGGGCGCTTGGAGAGATAGCACGAGAAATGAGAGTGGTCTAGAAAGAGAGAGACGAATATGACGTCACGACAAGAGATTCCATTCCCTTGAGTGTGTATATGCAAGGGGAGGGAATAGAGGCACCAGGAGAAATTTTCTGTGTGTGTGGTGTTTGTGTTGGTATGTGTGGGTGTGAGAAGATAATGAGACGTGGGGGCAGAGGGTGTGTCACCACGTGAGGTCCGGTGGGTCGAGGTGAGGCCCTTCGTTCTGTTCCGTCCTGCGCAACGTTGGTCTGCCCGTGACGCATTTAGGAAGACCCATGGATGACTAGTCGTACAAGACAAAGATAGCAGAATTGTGAAGGAGTCTGTGTCCACTGACAAAGCTGGCTAGGATTTGTAACCCTAGGTTCTCGTACTAAGGTAACCCCTTTATCTCTGATATTACTATTCATCCAACCTAACTTTAAGGGGCATCCTACAGAATGCTCTGCTAGAATCATACTCGTCGATTAGGAAGAGAGGTGTGAGACAATGCGTGAGAGACAGGCGTAAAGATAATGTGCGTACATGAGACACGTAGGCAGGTCCATGTATATAGAAAGGGTCGATGAGGATTGTGCGTGTGTATGTTTGCGAGAGGAAGAGTGCTTGTGATAAAGGTTAGTGAAAACAGTTGTAAATGGTTACGAGAGGGAGGGAGGGTTATATCTAGAGCATGTGTGCGAGAAAGACACCTCGGGAGAGAGTGTGTGAGCATGTGTGAGAGACCACCGATGGAGAGTGAAACTACATGTAAAAGACTGCTCTACACATTGATTAAAGATATAAATTGTATCCAAATATTAGGATGGGATCATGATATTTGCAATTCGTGTAAGGAGCGGTCATTGATCCATCAGACATCTAGATTCTATCGATTTTGAGCATGTCTATGTTATTATTTGACACAACTGATCCACATAGTTAGTATTTTGAACTCCAGACAATGCATCACTTTAGCAATCGAATATAAACGTGAGTATAGTTCATGTTGTGTGTGTAAAGCACATTATACATACGAAAGTTACACAATGGACATTATAAATAGCTACTACCTATGAACTAGCATACATTTGAATTCAAATTAAGGTGGTTTAAAAAAATCGAATTCAACATGAAGTCCATTCAATTATTTGAATTTGATATCATGGCATTTGTAAACCATACCTAAATTACGGGGGCACCAATCTTTGCTCTGATTTTGTACATAATAGCATATGTAGTCGTGTACAAAATAGATTCAAATTTAGCTCCTCCATTCCAAAATAATCGTAGTTATAGGATTTTCAAGTGTCATAATTTCAAAAAGAAGCGAATAATTCAATGAGGTTTTCAAACATACAAGGTCAAATATAACATTGTATATTTAGGTTAATCCTCATAGTTCAAGACTACTCTAAACGTGAATGCTTGTGTTTCAAAATTTCGAACGAAGCGCCAAAAGAGCCTCTACTCGCCGCGTGAGACCAATGTTTGGTAGTACAAGGAAATTACTTTTCTCATAACTCCGAACCGTGAAACCTACTGGCCCGACGTCCAAAGGTCTAAACCGGGGTAGGTTTGTAGCTTCATCTAGAAGCCACGCAACCGCATCCGAAAAACATTCATACACAATGGCCGCCTAAGCACACATGCGCGCGGCCAAAATCGCTCCCGCCCACTATTTGGGACACCTGGGATTACCATTCTACCCCCGACCCGCAGTAGGTCCGAAATGTAAGAGGGGGGCAAAGTTTGTACTTTCCCCAAATTTCAAACAAGCGCGTCGCATCTTCTGTTCAAAAAAGCCAAAAACAAGCGCATCCCAGACAGAAACATGGTTCCCCCCACCCGTCCGATTCCCCATTCGTACTCTGTGGGCACCAAAACTACCTCTCCACCAGCCGCGAAACCCCGGCGTCCTTCGTCCGCCACCCCATCCCACCCATCAACCGCCACCCTCCTCCATCACGCCGGAGCCAATACCCCGACGTCATCGTCCACCGCAACCTCAACCGCAACGCCCTCCACGGCTAGTAGTTGAAGCCGAGGCCGAGCCGTCCGTACCCGAGCCTGTTCAACCACGCCGTCCTGCGCCTCATCACTGCCACTCCAACTTCGCCACCCTCCACCACACCGGAGCTGTTCCTGCTACGCCGTCCTTCACCGCCTCGGATCTGCTTCCCCTCCGCCGACATATGGCCACGGCAACACAGTCAACAATTTGGCCATGGGTTCGTCCAAGCCTGCACCCTCCAGAACATCGGTTTCCCCGGTAAAAAGAAGAAAATCGGCGCGACTTGTGGGGGTGACCACACCGGCAACCGAAAAAGGTACTCCTCTTCCCTTATTCATGCAAATCGTACGTCTCTTCTTGGACGGTATTCATCCCACAGAAGACACTAGTTGACCGCTTCTTCTTGATACTAGATGTTCCTAGTAACTCGTGATGCACAAGGTTTCTCCTCATATACTATTTCACCTTAGCTAGAGGTCCGTTGCCCCCCTGAATTTTAATTTCTGGGCACTTGATTCCCAATTAACGGAAGCATTCCCCAGCGTAACAGGCGCTAGTATGCCTATTATGCCGGGGAAGCAGCGCCTTGGTGTTTATCTTAGGGGCGTGTGCGGCCTATAGCTACTGGCGCCTGATCTGGAGGTCGGCCGGGATTAAAGGGATGGCCTGGGGGCGCTGCCAAGCACGGCGGTGGTGTGAGGTCGATGGGAGGGCGGGGCGGCGGAGGCAGGGGTCTGGGCCGGTGGTCGCTGGCGGTTCAAGAAAGATCGTCAATAGTGACTGGCGGGAGGTAGATGAAGGCCATCTGCCCGTTCCTTATAGATCGGACGGTTCATTAAAAAATCGACTGACCTATTTATTTTCATTCGACTGTTATCTTAGATATGACCACATGTGGTGGTGTGCTGGAGGAGTACCTACATTTCCTATGCTCATATATTACAAAATCATATAGAGTAGAATCTAATTTTGTTTGCCTTGCTATGTTGTAGAGCTATCATATGTCTCCTGTCATTTATTTTTCAGCCACCTGCTATCTGCTACTTTTATAGTGCACTAGTTCTGCACACACTTCACCCTTACTCTCACGGTTGTGTTTTTATGCAAGGGTATTTCAGACTCTGCTGCCATGAGAGAAGCCAAAAAGAAAAGAGAGAAGTCGCTCCAGTTTGGTGTGCGGCTAGGCAATACACGTTTCAATGCTTTAAAGGGTGTAGTGTCAGCAGATGGAGACGGGGAATGTAGCTCCGGAGTTGATGACCTCGCTCGCAATGAACCACCATCCCAGGTGCTTGCTTTAACTTCGCGGTGTCATATGCGGTTGCATGTTCCATATGGTGTCTAGCTTGTATTCGAAAGGCCGAAGTCGGTAAGATAAGGCAATATTTTTTTTACATGAACCACCATCCCGTGAGCACTAGAAGACAAATAGCTAGTCAGGGCACTGGCCGAGCCAGTGACAATCCCAACAAAGATAGGCATCACCTGGAAGCCAACTAAAAAGCTGCTATGGTGGCGAAGCAGTCTACCTCCCACCAGGCTCTCAGGTCCTAGATGATCATGCTCACCACTCCAGCCGGATGTCTAGCTTGTATTGCTTCCAATTTGGTTAAATTGCATCTGCTTAGCTTACACATTATACCTTTGAATATGACATGCCTTTCTGTTTTTGGTACATACTAGTACATCTGTGTATTAACCATGTTCTTACATCAAACTAGTGTTCTTGTGTATCCCTCATCAATCACTTATGATGAGGCAGGCAGGCAAGGGGACTACTCCTCATTTAAAGAATGCAGCATCAGCCTCACGACATGATTCTCAAGAAACAGAAATGCTAGATGAAGATAGTGAATGTAGCTCTGTAGTTGATTACAGCATTTCCCCTAAACTAGCATCGCAGGTGCTTGCTCTAACTTGGCAGCGTGATATGTGGTTGCATGTTGCATATGGTGTCTAGATTGTAATTCTTCCAATCTGGTTAAACTGCATGTGCTAGTCTGCTTAGCTTATACGTTATACCTGTTAATGTGACATGCCTTCCTGTATTTAGTACATAGTACATCTGTCTATTAAGCATGTCCTTACATAAAACTATTGTTTTGTTGTATCCCACATCAATCAACATGACGAGACACCTTTAGTATATGCAGTGTGATATTAGTTGCATCTTTCATATGATTTACATGCGCTGCTTCTAATTTGTTGAAATTCCATTTATGATGGGACGCTTTTAACTTGGCAGAGTCATATTGGTTGCATCTTTCATGTGGTGTCTAGCTTGCATTGCTTCTTATTTGCTGGAATGGTTTCTGCTTAGTTTACACAAACAGTTGTGAACATGCCATGTCGTCCTATTTTTCATACATATTCCATCCTGGTATCATGTGTTTGCCTTACATCAAAGTAGTGATTGTCAGTATCATGCATGAATGAGTTCTGAAGAGAGAATTTTATTTCTTTTTCCTGTCGGTTTTACTTGACAATTCAAAATCAATAAAGCGGAAGGAAGTTAGCAAGGAAGCGGATAAAGGCGCTCCTTCCGAACGGAGGGCCTCTACAGTTTCTACCCCTCCACACCCCCAAGATGATTTCCAAGACAACACATGCATAGACAGTCAACAAAGCTGTGTTTATGATGAGCACGTCTCCCCTAGTGCAGCATCACCCGTGCTCCCTCTAACTTGGCACTGTTATATGTGGTTGCATGTTATGTGTGATGTCTAGCTTGTATTGCTTCTAATTTTGTTGAATTCCATCTGCTTACTTTACACATTATACTTGAATAAGACACGTGTTCCCGTTTCTAGAACATACAATATCTGTCTGTCACACCATGTTCTTACATCAAATTACTACTGTTGTGTAACCTGCAACAATCACTTATCATAAGACACGTTTGACTTCGGAGTGTGATATAGGTTACATCTCACATTCTTTTCTAGCTTGTATTACTAATTTGTTGAAATGGCACTTATGACGAGACAGTTTTAACTTGGTAGAGTGATATTCGTTGCATCTTTCATATGGTGTCTAGCTTTCATTGCTTCTAATTTGTTGAAATGCCTTCTCCTTAGTTTACACATCATAAGCTGTGAATATGCAATGCTGTGAATATACAATGGCACTAATGATCAGAGACCTCTAACATGGTAGTGTGATGTTTTTTGCATCTTACATATGATTTATTTCTTGTACTGCTTCACATTTGTTTAAACGCCATTTATGATGAGACACTATTAACCTGGCAGAGCGATATTTGTAGCATCTTTCATATGGTGTCTACCTTCCATTGCATTGCTTCTAATTTGGTGAAATGTCTTCTTCTTAGTTTACACATCATAGTTCTGGTTATCTCTTCCTTCCTATTTTTCATACATATTACATCCTCCTATCATGTGGTTGTCTAACATCAAAGTTCAGTTCGTCTGCATCACGCATCAATTTGTTCTGAAGAACTAAATTGTTATTCATTTTTCTTGTCGGCTTGACTTAACATGGCATAGAGAAAGAGGAAGAAACACAAAATGGCAGGGAATGAGAAGCGGATGAATCCTGCAGATTCTGCTGGTACTGATGGTGCAATAGAAGGTCAAATCCAGCAGAAAATTCTACAAACACAGCATCCCATGCTACACGAGTTGCAAAAAAAGAAAAACAGCAACAAATAGTTGCCACCAAACAAGCAGAGACAACCCTAGTTCTTGAAACACCTACCACAGTACTATCAGCTACGCGATGTACTCATGCGTCAACTAAGCTAGCAGCACGTTCCCAAGCTCCCTTGCCACCTGACACTACTTCCCAATCACTCTTGACACAAGACGAGTTGGCAATATCAGATGAACCTTGTGAGCTTCAACAACAAGAAGGTAGTTGCTGGAGTCAAGTTACAGTTGCATGCTTCTTTATATGTAGTCTCACAGTTTGATGTACACTAACACTTCCTATGTTTGTTATTGGACTAGCACCTAGGCACAAGAGGAAACAAACATCAGGGATAATGCTTGATAGGTTAACTAAATCTAGAGGAGGAAGAATGGAGATCCATTTTGAGGCAGGTTTAAAAAGGCCACGTGATGCTACAGAGTCAGCCAAGTTAGTATCAGAGGCAGCGGTTGCTGTTAGGTGTCATGTACGTATCCTCCCAACATGGATTCCGTACAGGAATGACAAAGACGAAACCCAGTTCAACATCTTCCTCGACCATTTATCTGTAAGTATGGTTATGTATGGAAACTAGTAATATCGTCTTGCTCTGTCCAATACTTTCTAGGTTGCTGATAATGAGACTCCCATAATATTCAATAGATGAGGTTCAAGTTGGATAGCCAAGATGATGCAACCAGACAAGCTTGCACCCATGTTTTCAAGTCTGCTCTGCGACAGTATCGGTATAACTTGAGGAAAACTCACTTTGAAGGCAAGGCTAACAGTGAACTTGCCCAAACATCTCCAGTGGAAAATATATCTGATGAAGACTGGAGAGGCCTCGTTAAACACTGGTCCGATCCGAAGTATCAGGTACATTATATATATGTCATCAGATCACATGTTGAAGTCCTATTTATGCATGTGCCACACAAATCTATCTTCTTGTAGGTGAACTGTTCAAAGAACAAGGCCAACCATATGAAAGTGAAATTCCAACAGATGACAGGATCTCGTAGCTATATTGCACACTGTGAGGCTCTTGTAATTAGCTGCTGTTTCACTCTTTTCGCTGTACCATATTATTAGATCTATATTGACTTGTTCGAAATGCAGAGGAAAGCCCGCAAGGACCAAAAAGTACCAGAACCAAATGCTGTGGAAATCTTCAAGGACTGTCACACCAGCAAGAAGAAGGGCATGACTACACTAGTCAAAGCCGCTGTTGTAAGTCCTTAATCCTCATGCCTTTTAACTACTACTTACTCTGACTTGTGCCTTGAATTGCATGGTTTGCAGCCAATGTCTATTACTATTTTCAATTTTATACACAATTGTCTTAGCGTATCATTGCACCTTACAAGGTTTAAAAGAGAGGAGTGATGATCCTTTGATCTTGACCCGTAATCTAGTTCCATTCTGGACTTGCCCACACAATGTTACAATTGCCTACTTGTCTGTTCTCAGTTGTTTTGTGATATGAATGACGTCATATTATGCTTACCGTATTATAAACTTCGTCTCTTTATCCTTAGCCCTCAATACAATGTGAAGAAATAGACAATACATTAGCGATGGTACATGGTCATATGTTTGGAACCTGGTTTTATTATGTACTTTGCAACAAAATACAAATAATATTTTACATGGGTTCACCAGAATAAGTTCTATATATAGACCAAAGCTATTTTGTTTGGTTTTGCTGCCTCCTTAATATCTTCTGTTCTGGTACTACTAATGTAAAACCTCAACTTTTCAGCGAGCTATGGAAAAAATGGTGGAACCGCCACCTTCTGAAGGTGGCGAGGCAACTATAACCGCAATGTCAGCTCTTGCTGCAGTGGGTCAGTACCTGTCCACTAACAGTGCCCAAAGCACGTTCCTGCGTAATACTGGGTTGGTTGTTAAGGCAATATCGTCCAAACTGCCTCATGATCAAGATATGCAAGCTCAAAGCAATGTTGTATCTGCGCTCCAGACACAAGTCCATTCCCTAACAGAGACCCTTTGTGAAACAAGGAGAAACATTGCTCAATGTCGTCAAGATATGCATGGTTTTGAAACCAGACTATCAGACATTTGCTATGTTGTTCAGGAGCCTAGGGGAAATGAAGGCGAGGGTTATGGTGCTCCATCGGACAATACAACATGAAAACGTAACAGTCAGGTCAAATGAACTGAGCTTCTGAACTTATGGTGGTGCATTTATCTGCTAGACTGTTAAGTTTTATGCCAACCTTCCTTTTGTTATATAGTTGTAATTTGTTTTGGTGCGATACAAAATTTATTCTTAGCGTGCAGCCACCGCTTGAAGAAACAACAAGCCATTTTTGTATAGTGTAGGGTGTTCCCTATATTTGCACTGGTGGCGATCTTTGATGCCGAGTGGATGTAATCTGTGCAATCGCCTTAATAGCCTAGCGTTAGTTATGGGCCGTAGGATCCATGGGTCTCCTACGGGCCGTCGATAAATGGGCCTGTAATCGGTGGGCCTCGGGCCGTCGAATAAATGGGTCTACATGGACCATAATCGGGCGTAATTGGTATCAGCCCAGCACGGTAACAGGCCGTTAACAGGCCGTAGGACAGCAAAGGCTTAATTCTGTCGTAGGCATAACGGGTCGTTAATGGGCCATAATATAGGACGGGCCAGAAACAGCGCAACGGGTTAACATGCCAGAAACGGGCCGACTCTTGCCATGGGCCGAATTTGGCGCATTAGGGTAACATGCCAGTAACGGGCCGACTCTTGCCATGGGCCGAATTTGGCCCATTAGTGGAACAGGCCAGCAACGGGTCGACTCTTGCCATGGGCCGAATTTGGCCCATTAGGGGAACATGACAGTAACGGTCCGGAAGTAATCGAGGGCCGAAAAGGAGCCCAAGAACGTATGGGCCGTCAATAGGCCGAAAGCTAACACGGGCTGGAAACGGCCCATGTAAATCAGGGGCCGTTAACGGGTACAAATAAAATTACTATTCATTATGGGCTAGAGTCACCGTGGGCCTGTAATGGGCCGAAAGATATGAAGGCCTCATATGGGCCGAAAGACGTCGTGGGCCATACATGGGCCGAAAGTGAAATGGGCTGGTATTATATTCGACGGCCCACATGACGTTGTTGGGCCGATTTCCTTTAGGGCCTAACGGGCCGTGAGTTAACGGGCCGTAAAATGGGCTATTTGCAAAGAGACCATTAACAGACTTTTCATGGGCTAACCCGTTAACTTTTGACCAAGTCAAACGGGCCGACTTTGTAAGCTAAATGGGCCACTGTTGGGCCGTGCCACGTGGACATATCAAAGGCGCCTATCTGACCCACTGACGAGCTGACACGTGTTTTCTCTAGCCAATGATGATTTTACACGTGGAATATCCCCATTGGTCGGGGCTGTTAACGGGTTATCGGATCCAAAACCCGACCCGATAGCTTAACGGCGTTCCGTTACGGTGGATGCCACGTGTCGGTCACCCTTGACAAAAGCACTTCTGTGACGCGCGATTTATCGTCATGGAAGTGGACACTTCCGTGATGATAATTTTGGTAATGTCATGGAACACTTCTACAACAGCACATGTATGACTATCTTGATTCTGTCGTAAATTTGTCATGGATGTACATGCATGACAAAAAAAGCGACCTACTGTGACAAACACGTATCATCACGGAAGTGTATTTTTTTGTAGTGTATCTTGAAACAAGGCATGGCGCAAAATAACAATATCAGGAGCACTAAGGTTCCCACAGTTCCCGTGACCAATTAAGCATCTAGTAGCAAATATTGCAAAGTAACGTATAACAGGAAAATGTATGCTGGTGAGTCTCGCATCGGAAACTTTCCTCGTTTCCCCCACAGCAATCATATCAATAAATCCCTCCACATCATTACGATGTGGTTCCTCTATGCTGCCCTCAAAAGGTATCAAACAAACCCGACAAAAATCATGAAGTGACATCTCCTTATGCTTATCATATAAATAAAATTCCACCGAAGGTGGTGAGCTCCTAGCATGGAAATGAAAGTTTTGCACAAAGACATTGGTGAGTAAGAGATACTATTCACGTTGGTCGTGGAGGAAGGCGGTGAGGCCTGCATTCTCAGCCAAATAATAAAAATCTTCAAGAATCCCGGCTTCTCTCAAGAAATCATCACAAGGCCATTCACACGACCGAACCTCCGCAGTACGAGGGAGATTATACTTGGGCTTCTTGTTCTCTTCATTTTGTTTATCCTTCGAGCTTTGACTCAATGAGCCCCTCAAAAATCTCTTCATCTTTTTCTGAAAATTTCTGAAATTTTTTAGCAACTCAAAATAAAAGTGAACCGAACTCAACAAAATTGATAGCAACTACTCCCACAAGTGCCTAGAGACTATATCATGCATTAAAACTACTTTTGACCACAAAAATTTGACATGAAAGCTCAAGAACAGGGTCACCTAAGCAGCAATTTTTTTCAGTAAATAAAGCACTAGAACCAAAACTAATTGGACCATTGGAGGAATCACATACCAAAGAACACTAGGAGATCGAAAATGGCAGCAATATGAGCTAGAACTCGTGCTTGAGCTGGTTGCTGATTTTTTGGGAGGAAGAAGGAGTGTGTGGTGGCTGGAATAAGTGGAGGGGGGCCACCAGGGGCCCACGAGGCATGGGGCGCGCCCAAGGGGGTAGGGCGTGCCCTGGACCCTCGTGGCCAGGTGCTGGCTCCCCCTGATATTTTCTCAGTGCCAGATATTCTCAAATATTCTAGAAAAAACATATTTAATTTTCATGGCATTTGGAGAACTTTTATTTTCGGGGTATTTTTTATTGCAAGGATAATTCAGAAAACAGACAGAAAATACTATTTTTGCTTTATTTAATATAAACAACAGAAAGTAAAAAGATGGTACAGAAAGTTGTGTTTTCTAACATCATCCATCTCATGCTCATCAAAAGGAATCCACTAACAAGGTTGATCAAGTCTTGTTAACAAATTCATTCCGAATTGCATGAAACCGAGGAATTTTCGAATAACTCTAGGTTACCTCAACGGGGATATGCACGTCCCCAACAATAAGAATATCATATTCTTCTTGACAGTAGGAAGAGGAAATTCAAAACCTCCAATAGTGATTGTTGAAAATTTTCCAATAGAATTGATACTGTGGACTTGAGGTTGTTTCCTCGGAAAGTGTACCGTATGCTCATTACCATTAACATGAAAAGTGACATTGCCTTTGGTGCAATCAATAACAGCCCCTGCAGTATTAAAAAAGGGTCTTCCAATAATAATAGACATACTACCGTCCTCGGGAATATCAAGAATAACAAAGTCCGTTAAAATAGTAATGTTTGCAACCACAATAGGCACATCCTCACAAATACCGATAGGTATAGCAGTTAATTTGTCAACCATTTGCAAAGATATTTCAGTAGGCGTCAACTTATTCAAATCAAGTCTATGGTATAAAGAGAGAGGCATAACACTAACACCGGCTCCAAGATCACATAAAGCAGTTTTAACATAGTTTCTTTTAATGGAGCATGGTATAGTTGGTACTCCTGGATCTCCAAGTTTCTTTGGTATTCAACCCTTAAAAGTATAATTAGCAAGCATGGTGGAAATTTCAGCTTCCGGTATCTTTCTCTTATTTGTAACAATATCCTTCATATACTTAGCATAAGGATTCATTTTAAGCATATCGGTCAAACGCATACGCAAAAAGATAGGTCTAATCATTTCAGCAAAGCGCTCAAAATCCTCATCACCCTTTTTCTTGGATGGTTTAGAAGGAAAAGGCATGGTTTCTGAACCCATGGTTCTCTTTATTTACCGTGCTTCCTGGCAACAAAGTCTCTTTTATCATAACGTTGATTCTTTGATTGTGGGTTATCAAGATCAACAACAGGTTCAATCTCTACATCATTATTATTGCTAGGTTGAGCATCAACATGAACATCATCCTTAACATTATCAATAGGTTCATGTTCATTACCAGATTGTGTTTCAGCTTCAGAGATGGAAATATCATTAGGATTCTCAGGTGTGTCTACAACAGGTTCACTAGAAGCATGCAAAGTCCTATCATTTTTCTTTCTCTTCCTTTTAGAAGGACTAGGTGCATCTATAGTAGTTCTCTGAGAATCTTGCTCAATTATCTTAGGGTGGCCCTCAGGATACAAAGGCTCCTGAGTCATTTTACCACCTCTAGTCATAAGTTTAACAACATTATCATTCTTAATATTTAATTCATTGAGCAAATCATTCTGAGCTTTAAGCACTTGTTCTAAGTGAGTGGTAACCATAGAAGCATGTTTACTAATAAGTTTAAGTTCACCTTTAACACTAGACATATAATCACTCAAGTGTTCAATCATATAAGCATTATGTTTCAACTGTCTACCAACATAAGCATTGAAGTTTTCTTGTTTGACAATAAAATTATCAAACTCATCTAAGCATTGGCTAGCAGACTTATTACGAGGAATATCACCTTCATCAAATCTATAGAGAGAGTTTACCTTTACTACCTGTGTCGGGTAACCGAGACCATGTGTTTCTTCAATAGGTGATCAATTAAGACCATGTATTTCTTCAACGGGAGGTAAATTCTTAACATCTTCAGCTTTTATACCTTTTTCTTTCATATTTTTTTGCCCCTTGCATATCTTCAGGACTGAGAAATAGAATACCCCTTTTCTTCGGAGTTGGCTTAGGAGTTGGTTTAGGAAGTGTCCAATTATTTTCATTAGTCAACATATTATTCAATCGCAATTCAGCTTGATCAACAGTTCTTTCACTGAAAACACAACCAGCACAACGATCCAGGTAATCTCTGGAAGCATCAGTTAGTCCATTATAAAAGATATCAAGTATTTCGTTTTTCTTGAGAGGATGACCAGGCAAAGCATTAAGTAATTGGAGAAGCCTCCCCAAAGCTTGTGGGAGAGTCTCTTCTTCAATTTGCACAAAATTATATATTTCCCTTAAAGTAGCTTGTGTCTTATGAGCTGGGAAATATTTAGCAGAGAAGTAATAAATCATATCGTGGGGGCTACGCACACAACCAGGATCAAGAGAATTAAACCATATCTTAGCATGATCCTTTAATGAGAATGGAAATAATTTAAGGATATAATAGTAGCGAGTTTTCTCATCATTAGTGAACAGGGTAGCTATATCATTTAATTTAGTAAGATGTGCCACAACAGTTCAGATTCATAGCCATAAAAAGGACCAGATTCAACCAAAGTAATTATCTCAGGATCGATGGAGAAATCATAATCCTTCTCAGTAATAAAGATAGGTGAAGTAGCATAAGCAGGATCATATTTCATTCTAGCATTCAGAGATTTTTCTTTCAGCTTAGCTAATAGTTTCTTAAGATCACTTCTATCATTGCAGGCAAGAAAGTCTCTAGCAGTTTCTTCATCCATAACATAACCCTCAGGCACAACAGGCAATTCATATCTAGGGGGAGAATCTTCATCATCACTTTCATCTATATTATCAGTTTCAATAATTTCATTCTCTCTAGCCCTAGCAATTTGTCCATCAAGAAATTCACCAAGTGGCATAGTAGTATCAAGCGTAGAAGTAGTTTCATCATAAGTATCATGCAAAGTAGAAGTGGCATCATCAATAACATGCGACCTATCGGAATCAATAGCATGTGTAGGTGTCGCAAGTTTACTCATAATAGAAGGTGAAACAAGTGCAAAGCTAGATGGCAGTTCCTTAAAGCCCTCGTAGTTGAGGGATAGATCTTGGTTCTTTGATCTTTCAAGTTCTTCGTAGTGATAAGCAGATATAAATCCCAAGTGACTCAAAGAATAGAGCTATGCTCCCCGACAACGGCGCCAGAAAATGGTCTTGATAACCTACAAGTATAGGGGATCGCAACAGTTTTCGAGGGTAGAGTATTCAACCCAAATTTATTGATTCCACACAAGGGGAGCCAAAGAATATTCTCAAGTATTAGCAGCTGAGTTGTCAATTTAACCACACCTGGAAACTTAATATCTACAGCAAAGTGTTTAGTAGCAAAGTAATATGATAGTAGTGGTAACGGTAGAAAAAGTAACATTTTTGGGTTTCATAGTGATGGTAACAGTAGCAACGGAAAAGTAAATAAGCGAAGAACAATATATGAAATCTTGTAGGCATTGGATCGGTGATGGAGAATTAAGCCGGATGCGATTATTCAGGCAACAGTTATAACATAGGGTGACACAGAACTAGCTCCAATTCATCAATGTAATGTAGGCATGTATTCTGAATATAGTCGTACGTGCTTATGGAAAAGAACTTGCATGACATCTTTTGTCCTACCCTCCCGTGGCAGCGGGGTCCTATTGGAAACTAAGGGATATTAAGGCTTCCTTTTAATAGAGTACGGGACCAAAGCATTAACACATAGTGAATACATGAACTCCTCAAACTACGGTCATCACCGGGAGTGGTCCCGATTATTGTCACTTCGGGGTTGCCGGATCATGACACATAGTAGGTGACTATAGACTTGCAAGATAGGATCAAGAACTCACGTATATTCATGAAAACATAATAGGTTCAGATTTGAAATCATGGCACTCGGGCCCTAGTGACAAGCATTAAGCATAGCAAAGTCATAGCAACATCAATCTAAGAACATAGTGGATACTAGGGATCAAACCCTAACAAAACTAACTCGATTACATGATAAATCTCATCCAACCCATCACCGTCCAGCAAGCCTACGATGGAATTACTCATGCACGGCGGTGAGCATCATGGAATTGGTGATGGACGAAGGTAGATGATGATGGCGACGGATTCCCCTCTCTAGAGCCCCGAACAGACTCCAGATCAGCCCTCCCGAGAGAGATTAGGGCTTGGCGGCGGCTCCGTATCGTAAAACGTGATGAATCCTTCTCCCTAATTTTTGTCTCCTCGAACACGGATATATGGAGTTGGAGTTGAGGTCGGTGGAGCGTCAGGGGGCCCACGAGGCAGGGGGCACGCCTAGGGGGTAGGCGCGCCCCCACCCTCGTCGACAGGGTGTGGGGCCCCTGACATGGATTCTTCTTCATGTATTTTTTATATATTCCAAAAATAATCTACGTTGATTTTCAGGTCATTCCGATAATTTTTATTTCTGCACAAAAATAACACCATGGCAATTCTGTTGAAAACAGCGTTAGTTTGAGTTAGTTCCATTCAAATCATGCAAGTTAGAGTCCAAAACAAGGGTAAAAGTGTTTGGAAAAATAGATACGATGGAGACGTATCAAACCCTAGCCCCCTCCAGTGTCTATATAAACCGGAGGGTTTACTCCATAGGGGCGATCATAATCATAATCATACATGCTAGACTTCTAGGGTTTTTGCCATTACGATCTCGTGGTAGATCAACTCTTGTAATCCTCATACTCATCAATATCAATCAAGCACGACATAGGGTATTACCTCCATCAAGAGGGCCCGAACCTGGGTAAAACATCGTGTCCCCTGCCTCCTGTTACCATCAACCCTAGACGCACAGTTCGAGACCCCCTACCCAAGATCCGCCAGTTTTGACACCGACATTGGTGCTTTCACTGAGAGTTCCACTGTGTCGCCGTCAGAAGGTTCGATGGCTCCATCCATCATCTGCAACAATGCTGCCCTAGGGGAGGTTTTTCTCCCCGGCCAGATCTTCGTATTCGGCGGCTTCGCACCGCCGGCCAATTCGCTTGGCCATCTAGAGCAGATCGACAGCTACGCCCTAGGTCAACAGATTAGTTTTGGAAACTTGGATTATGTCGCTGATATCCGAGGAGACTTGATCTTCCAAGTTTTCATGACCCCAACCTCCGCTCTAGCCTTAGAGCCGGAGCGCCTCGCCAGGACCGAAGACGGGATTTCTAAACCCGCCGGACTATCTGTGGCCACTAGGCCCAGTACTGGAGAGCCGGAGGAAGGAGTGTCGCCGGCAACCAACACAAAGCCGGACTCTTCCCCGAAAACTGGCTCCAAACTCTCCGAGTCAGCATCGTGTGAGCTCGGTCGAGGAATTCCCTTCCCGCCATACTCCATGGATTCTTTTCTCCCTTGACAAACCTCGCCTTTAAGTGAGGATATGGACTTGATGCGATCCCTCGTGATTACAGAGGAGCATCGCCCGAACTACACCCATCCCGGACTAGGGGCTGAGAGCGGGGGATTTTACGTCCCACCCACCACCCACTTCATTGCCACAGCCAAGGACTTAACTGATATGCTCGAGTTAGGCTCGGAAGACATCGACGGTATGGATGACGATGCCGGAGAGGAGCAAGCCAAAAACCCACCATTTACCAGACGCTGGACAGCCACCTCTTCATACGACGTGTACGTGGTGAATACACCCAAGGAGGGTGACAGCGATAATGAGAAAAATCCACTAGAGGATAAACCTCCCAAGATACAACCAAAGCACCGACGGCGCCGCTCTAAATCACGCCGCAGCAAAGACAACAATACCGACACGAGAGACAACAAATACTCTAGATGATGCCAAAGACCAAGAAAACCCCGTCGAGCAAAACTCTGAACAAGACGACTGGGAGGATGGGCAAGTTAGCCCTGATGAACAGGCTGCAAACAAAGACTTGGAGGACAGTAATTACCTTCCACCCTCCGAGGATGAAGTGAGCCTCTGCGAAGAAGACTTTTTCGTGCCTGAGGAACCTCTCGAGCAGGAGTGCTTTAAGCAACGGCTAATAGCCACTGCAAGGAGCCTGAAAAAGAAACAGCGGCAACTTCAAGCTGATCAAGATCTACTCAATGACAGATGGACCAATGTCCTGGCAGCCGAGGAATATGGCCTCATGTGCCCAACCAAACATTACCCGAATCGTAAACTGCTACCTCAATTCGACGACGAGGCATGCGAGCCCATACCAGCAACACGTAATGCGGCTGTCCGACCACCACATGGCCGGGACAAAGCGGCAACTCAAGCCGAACACCAGCCCGTCCCACCTCACCGTAAAGGCAGAGATAAAAAAGCTTGGGAATATACATATGACCTGTGGCAGGACCTGAAGATCGATCTACGGATCGCAGGTGTAACGCCCTCGATGCGGCTATATCCCCCACGTGTCGAAGCACGACTTAGAGGCATAACCGCATTGAAAGCAATGTCACAAGTGAAGTAATCTTCACACAACCCATGTAATACAATAGGGGAAAAGATACATAGTTGGCTGACAATTGCCACTTCACACAATTACATGAATAAAGCATTACAACAACCAAATACAATCAAGGTCCGACTACGGAACCAAAATAAAAGAAGAACCCCAGATGCGACAAGGTCCCCGATCGACCCCAACCGGGCTCCACTACTGATCAACTAGAACGAAACAACTCAAAGGACAAGATCTTCATCGAGCTCCTCCTGAGCTTGGTTACGTCATCTGCACGGACTCATCGGCACCTGCAAGCTGGTTTGGAAGTATCTGTGAGTCATGGGGACTCAGCAATCTCGCACCCTCGCGATCAAGACTATTTAAGCTTATGGGTAAGGTAAAGGTAAGAGGTGGAGCTGCAGCAAGCGACTAGCATATATGGTGGCTAACATACGCAAATGAGAGCGAGAAGAGAAGGCAATGCATGGTCGAGAAACTATGATCAAGAAGTGATCCTAAAACAACCTACGATCAAGCATAACTTCAACACCATGTTCACTTCCCGGACTCCGCCGGAAAGAGACCATCACGGCAACACACGCGGTTGATGCATTTTAATTATGGTCAACTTCAGGTTTTCTACAACCAGACATTAACAAATTCCCATCTGCCCATAACCGCGGGCATGGCTTTCGAAAGTTCAAATCCCTGCAGGGGTGTCCCAACTTAGCCCATCACAAGCTCTCACGATCAACGAAGGATATTCCTTCTAGCGGGAAGACCCGATCAGACTCGGAATCCCGGTTACAAGACATTTCGACAATGGTAAAACTAAACCAGCAACACCGCCCGAATGTGCCGACAAATCTCGATAGGAGCTGCACATATCTCGTTCTCAGGGCACACTTAGATGAGCTGTCCATACAACTAAAACCAAACCTCGAGTTTCCCCGAGGGGGCGCTGCACAGGACTCTAGTTTGGACCAACACTCAGAGGAGCACTGGCCCGGGGGGGTTAAAATAAGATGACCCTTGAGTCTGCAGAACCCAAGGGAAGGTGGTAGGTTGTTAGTGCAAATGGTAAAACCAAGGTTGGGCATTGCTGGAGGAGTTTTATTCAAGGCGAACTATCAAGGGGTTCCCATTATTACCCAACCGCGTAAGGAACGCAAAATCCGGGAACATAACACCGATATGACGGAAACTAGGGCGGCAAGAGTGGAACAAAACAACAGGCATAAGGCCGAGCCTTCCACCCTTTACCAAGTATATAGATGCATTAATTAAATAAGAGATATTGTGATATCCCAACAAGTAAACAGGTTCCAACAAGGAACAACATCTCCATGTTCCAACAAGGAACAAACTTCAATCTTCACCTGCAACTAACAACGCTATAAGAGGGGCTGAGCAAAGCGGTAACATAGCCAAACAACGGTTTGCTAGGACAAGGTGGGTTAGGGGCTTGGTTCAACAATATAGGAGGAACGATAAGCAAGTGGTAGGTATCGCAGCATAGGCATAGAAAAAGAACAAGCATCTAGCAAAGCAAAGATAGAAGTGATTTCGAGGGTATGATCATCTTGCCTGAAATACCGCAAGGAAGAAGAACGAGTCCATGAAGAAGACAAACGGACGTAGTCGAACGGTTCCTCATAAACGCGACGTTATCGGAACCAACCCGAAGAAGCAACACCGGAAAGAAGCAAAACAACATAGTAAACAACCAACACATCAACATGGCATGATGCACAAACAAATATGATGCATGTCCGGTTTAATGAAGCATGGCATGGCAAAGTGCACAAACAACACTACAAGTTAAGTGGGGCTCAATATGCAACTCCGTTGCATATTGACGAAACACCACATGACTTATTTAATTCTCTCTCGTTTATGTATCCAACAATATTAAATGTTGTTAAACATGGCAAGCGGGTGAAGCAAAGTAAAACTACCTATCTAGTCAAATTTAAATGAGGCCGGAAGCAACGAACAACATTTCCGGTAAATCCCCATATGCATATTTTAGGTTTGGTACTGTTCTGCCCTAAACATAATTTTAGAGTTATTAAACATGCAAAACAAGTGCACCATGTTAAACTAGGCAAAATTCTACCCCATTTACATTTAAAGTTTGTTAGATTCGGAGCTACGGTTAATTAGTTATAAATTAAATCATTTTAACATGGCATAGGAGCAAATTTAACCAAACAACATTTTAAGCATTTTAAACATAGATGAAAGTTGGATATTATTAATCTACACAAAATTCTAAGAAACTTTCATGTATAATTCATTTTAATCCGATGCACCAATTGTGAGTTATTATATGCATGTAGCACAAGGGATTTTCTGTAAAACAGGAAAACACTGGATAAATAGACAAATCGCAGAACGGAAAAAAACGTGACATGGGCCGAATCTGGCTGGCCCAACCGCACAGAGGTCTGAATGGGGGGTTCTCACCATGGGCTTGGCCTAGATCTGTGGAGGAGGCAGCCTGGCAGGGCACGCTGGCTTTGGACGGGGTCGGCCCACACGCACACGAGGAAAGTGGCCCAGGGGGCGGATCTGGGCAGGCGAGGCCGGCCCGTGCGAGCGAAACAGGGAGCGATGCGGTCAACGGGGCGGGCGAGGCGCTCGTCTCACGCGAGCGAGTAGGAATAGGGGAAGCGGGCGCCTGACGAACGTGCCTCTGCTCGTTGCAGAGGAAGCAGAGGCGGGCGACCAGGACGCGGGCAGGCGACGGCGGAGCTTGGCGCGACAGCAGCAACCGGATCGAGGTGGAAGGAGTCGGTCCCGGAGCGAAGTAGGCGACGCAAGGCGCTGGAGAGACGCTGTCCATGGAGGAGGAGTTCCATGGGCGGCGGCGATGTTCAGTTCCTGCAGGGAGGCGAGGACGACGCCGATGTGCTTGATGGCCACGACGGACGCAGGACTTGAGGAGCTCAGTGCGGGAGGCGAAACAAGGGACGGATCCGAGGTGCGGGCGAGGTTGCAGGACCCGGGCGCGGGACAGTAGCGTCTTGGAGCTTCAGGGCAGCCATGGCGTCCTGCGAGGCACACAGAGAGAGAGTTGAGAGTGTAGGAGAAAGAAAGAAGAGAAGGAGGGACCGAGGGAGAGGGCTCGGGGTCGGATTGGAGCTACAGCGTGGAGCCTTCGAGCGGGAGGGCCTATGGGCGCGGAAGAGCTCCACTCCTCTGGATCGAACAGGGAGGAGGAGGTTGTTTGCAGATTTGGAGGGGATCGAGGGATACTCGAAGGAGCTAGCTGGTCGGGTGAGAAGGGGATCTGGGATGATCCCGATGAGAGAGTGGCGGCGGGTGAGGAAAAAGAGGGAGTTGGTCTAGGGTTTGGCTAATATATATAGCGAGTAGGATAGGTTAGGGGCTATCTCGTCCCTCCGATCGTAATCAGACGGCCGGAAAAAAATAGATAGGGAGTCCAAACAAGAAAACGGTGACGTTTTGTAGATGTTTGGGGATGATCCGGACACAACGGTGATGACTCCCCGGGTCGGTTCGGGACAACTTTCGGACGCGCGCGAGGGGGGCTGCGGGCTGACGAGAGAGGTTAGGATGGACATGGCGGTAGGTAGTGAGTTGTGTAGACGGTCTCGAGCTGAGAGAAGAGAAGAGAGGGAGGCCCGGCGACTGTTTCCGATGACCGAAAACGTCTGACATTAGACCGGCTATATTGCCGCTATAGTTTAATGGTTAGGCTAACAAACGAACTCCGAACGCGATGAAACTTGGCGGGCGGTATACTGACAACAAAACAACACCACACACCAACTTTCATCCCATTCCGAGAACATCTTCCGGCCACTTATAAAATAATATTTCAGACGTGCCGCGGGCGCATGCAAGTGAGGTTGGGCTCAGAACGGAAAATGGAGAGAACTCGGAGAACCCTGACGAATGCAAGATTTAAAACATGATGCAATGCACATGATGACATGGCAAGATACAACACGCAAGCAAAAGACAAGGCAACGACAACGAATAACTGGACGACACCTGGCGCAACGGTCTCGGGGCGTTATAGCGGGGGCGTGCCCCGAGACGCGACGACGGCTATCAAGCCGAACATGACAAGTACAATCATGTCCAGGCCGAAAACCGCAGAGGGACTCCATCCGAACTACGTCGCGATCTGGCCCGATATAGCGGCGCCGCACACCCCCTTTGCTTCACTGATGAAGTAATGGAACGTGAATTCCCAGAAGGGTTCAAACCCATGAATATCGAATCATATGATGAAATAACAGATCCTGCGGTATGGATTGAAGACTTTATTCTCCATATTCATATGGCCCGCGGTGATGATCTTCATGCCATCAAATACCTACACCTTAAACTCAAGGGACCAGCCTGACACTGGCTGAACTGCCTGCCTGAAAACTCTATTGGCAGTTGGGAAGACCTAGAAGACGCCTTCCGCGACAACTACCAAGGCACATATGTCAAACCTCCGGATGCCGATGACTTAAGTCATATAGTTCAACAGCCCGGAGAGTCAGCCAGGAAATTCTGGACCAGGTTCTTAACTAAAAAGAACTAGAGCATCGACTGCCCAGATGCCGAAGCCGTAGCGGCCTTTAAGCATAGAGTCCGCGACGAATGGCTTGCCTGACACATCGGCCATGGCCGAAGTCCATGGCAGCCCTCACGACACTCATGACCCACTTTTGCGCGGGCGAAGATAGCTGGCTAGCCCGTAGCAATAACAATGCAAGCGAGCCTGACACCTCTGAAGCCAGAAATAGCAATGGCAAGCCCCGACGCAGCAGGCATAAGTGCCGAAACAATAGCGACAATACTGAAGACACAGCGGTCAACGCTGGATTCAGTGGCTCCAAGTCCGGTCAGCGGAAGAAGCCATATAAAAGGAACAGTTCGGGCTCTTCAATCCTGGACCGCATACTCAATCGTCCATGTCAGATCCATGACACCCCTGATAAACCAGCCAACCATACCCACCGGAGTTATTGGGTCTTCAAATAGGCCAGCAAGTTAAATGCCGAAGACAAGGAGAAGGGGTCGCAAAGCGAGAATGACGACAAGGAGCCCCGTCCACCGAACACAGGGGGACAGAAGAAGTTTCCCCCTCAAGTCAAAACTGTGAACATGATATATGCTACCCATATCCCCAAGAGGGAGGGCAAGCGCGCGCTCAGGGACGTCTATGCGATAGAGCCAGTCGGCCCAAAATTCAACCCATGGTCGTCCTGCCTAATCACCTTTGATCGCAGGGACCATCCCACCAGTATCCATCATGGCGGTTCAGGCACACTGGTTCTCGACCCAACAATTGATGGATTCCACCTCACACGAGTCGTCATGGACGGTGGCAGCAGCCTCAACCTGCTCTATCAGGATATAGTGCGCAAAATGGGCATCGATCCATCAAGGATCAAGCCCACCAAAACTACCTTTAAAGGAGTTATACCAGGTGTAGAGGCTCGTTGAACGGGCTCAATCACATTGGAGGTCGTCTTCGGATCTCCGGACAACTTCTGAAGTGAAGAGTTAATCTTCGATATCGTCCCCTTTCGCAGCGGCTATCACGCACTGCTCGGACGAACCGCGTTTGCTCGATTCAATGCGGTGCCGCACTATGCTTATCTCAAGCTCAAGATGCCCGGACCATGCGGTGTCATAACAGTCAATGGAAACACGGAGCGCTCCCTCCGTATCCAGGAACACACCGCGGCCCTCGCAGCGGAAGTACAGAGCGGCCTTTTAAGGCAGAACTTTAATTCAGCGGCCAAGCTCCCGGACACTGTCAAACGAGTCCGAACTACTCTGCGGCATGACAGTCCGGCTTGTCTGGAGTTATACTAGCAATTCGACCTTCGTCTCAGTCCCGACCAAGTGGCGGCATATGTGCCACGCGTACATAACTATGCACAAAAATACCATGTGTAGAGATGGAGGCATAACCAGACTGTGGTCCACAATACGCTCGACCTTTCCG